>NW_009608138.1:4462-10808 GCF_000690535.1 Cariama cristata
GAAAGAGTTTACGGAAAGTGGGAACTGGGTCAAATTACTAAGGACAGTTATAAGGGCAGCATAAGCATGTGGGGAAACATCGGAAAGGCCAAGGCACAAATTGAGATGGAAATAGCGAGCATCATTAAGAGGAAGAAGAAAAGAATACATCAGCAGGAGGAGAAGGAGCAAGGGAGTGTTGGTGTGGACCCAGCGAAGGAGGAAGGCTGCTGACAAAGGAGGCTGAGAATTCAAGGGTTTCACTGTTGGGTTTTTTTTAAACCCATTTTTAAGAATCTCAACTGCAAGCAGATGCCTACCACAATAAATAAGATACTGTGCTCTTCACCGAGAGAGTGTTACCTGCAATAAAGGAGAATACTAAATAGCGTACACAGATTGGTTAGGCGTTTTCTGAACTTCATCCTACGGTACTCGGAAAAACCAGTTAAAGTCACCTCAGACCTATTAGGTAGCTCAAAGGATGGATAAGGTTTTACAAGTCCGGGTCCAGTTTGGGGCATGCCACTTCAAGAAGGATGCAGCCCATGGGAGAAGGTTCAGGGGAAGCAAGAAGAAAGATGAGCGATCCAGAAAAGACAGGCGCTGCAGGGTGAGGTGGAGAACTGAAGACCAAGGGAGACATGAGGACAGTCTCACAGGGTGTAAAGGGCTTCTTCAAAAAGGCTGGGCATAACCAGGATCTGCGGTGGCATGTCAGAAGACCCCCGAAAAAAAAGGTGAACTTCAAATGATGAACTTCAGCTGCCAGACGAGACAGTTCAGAGGGATGTTAGGAAGTATTTCCTAGCAGTAAGGAGAAAGAACCACAAGGACAGAGGGCAACTCTCCTTGTAGAGGTCGTCAAGAGCAGGTTCGATGCATCTCCGGGCGACAAGAATTGCTGACTCTCCCGTACGGGGAGGCAGTGGGATTGCTGATCCCCTGGGTCCCTCCCGGCTCTGTTTTCTACGCTTCTGTGTTTTCCAGCACACCACTTCTTCGCACAGACAGAGGTTCAGCTGAAGGGTAAATGGTCTGGTTTCTCTTCACTTTACACCCAACTTTTTGCTTCTTTCACGCCCCAGTATTTCTTGATTCAGGAATATTGCTTGGACCTATGTATACAATTTCCATTTATTACTTGAATTAGAAGTCAGTCTGCAGAAGCACCTAGGAGTCTTGGTCTTGAATGAAGATCTCCTTTTGCTAGGTGCTAGAAAAGCGCAGCATGAAAATACGGTTCGTGCTCCAGAGAGCTCAGAATTTAACTGGAAGGCAAGAGACAGCAGATGGAGACAATCTGTTGGGTAGAAGAGTACAAAGAAACAGTGAGACAATACTGGCTGGCATGGCAGACAGTGGGGTTTAGCACAAGTCGAGCCAAACTTGCTGGGGTTTTGTGCAGGCGTTGGAAAAGAGGAGATTTCAGGAAGGATTTGGGAGAAGATGAGGAGATTCTTCTGTAGCTTTAGAGCTCTAGCTTCGGCGTGGTGAGCCACGCCACAGATGTGGAGCGGAGAAGTGGATCTCTGAAGTTGTCCGTATCGTCTTCAGGCTGCTGAGAGAATTTTGTACGGGAGACCGGCAGAAACAGGTGAGGGCAGGAAAAAAAAGGAGCCGTGGGAGAGCAAGAGACGGGAGGACGAGAAGCAAGTGCTGCAGGAGGGGTGACCAGAGAGGCAAGAAGAAAAGCAGGATGGGGCAAAACGAGGAACAGAGCCAGAAGAGGGTAAAAAGTGCGAAGGATGAGGGGACGACGGTGGATGGGAAGGGCAGAGGATCTGGCAGAGAGCGGTGCCCTTAGAGAGCCAAACATCTGCGTCTGGGGGAGGAGGACAGCGTTTTTTTGGCCTGCTTTGATCCCGTTTTGCTCGTAGCCGTCCTCAGGATCTCGGCGGTTCCCTGGTCCTGGATCCCTGCTGGTTTCAGCACGTTTCCCAGGGATTTTTCAGTCTGTGCTGGAAAAGACCTGGAAACCCCTCGTGGAGAGCCAGCAGGCATTTTGCTTCAAAATGGTAAAGTGAATTTTAAAGGTGACCTGAAAATTGAATCAAAACATGTTTTTTTTTTTCCCTTGCTTTGTGAATGCAGTAAATTATTCTTCACAGCCACTGGCAATCAGCAAACAAACCATGGTTAAATGTAGCAAAGGATACTTAGGTTTGACATTAGCAGCAAGCGTATAAAGTGGGGATAATGAGGCACCGGAAAGAAATGCCAAGAGAGGGTGCAGAGTCATCGTCGCGGAGGGTTTCTAAGAACAGGTTGGACAAACATCTGTCAAGAAAGGTTGAAGTTGAGCTGATTTTGCCTGGCGGCAGGTGTTGCTCTATCCACACGACCTCTCCAGGTCCCTCCAGTCTTATGCTCAGTGATCCTGCGATGCTTCTGCTTTTTTCTCATCAGAAATGTCAGGCCTGCTCTTCCATCCCTCTGCCACAGTCGTTGCCTCTGCAAAACAGGTTGATGAGCTTCGTCTTCTCTTCACTGGGAGGCCGACAGAATGGTCATTCTTCATAATTTCTGCTATGTTTTCAATAGTTGCTACATACACGGAGGGAGATATATGTATATAAATAGGTAAAAAGTAAGATTTGAAAAGGGAAAGAATAAAAATCATTGCCCTTTCTATTTTTTCTGTTTACTTTGTATTTGTTCTGTCCCAGTCATATCAGTCTCCCGTAAAATCTTCCAGGACAACGAATACCCAGACGTGAGACACCCCGAAGTGTCTCTCTGGCTTCGTGCAGCCAGTGTAAGGAGAAGGTAAAAGGGGGAGATGTAAGCACTGATGACATTCTTTTTCTTTTATCGGTATCTTTTAAAGGCAGCTTGGGTGTCCCGGCTGTTATACCGCATCCTCAGGCATCTAAATTAATATTTATTTTCCTCATCTCCTTCCTAGTGCTTTGTCCCTACAGCCCAACCCAAACTATTTATGAATCTATGATCTGCGGCCTCGGGGAATCACAGACTGGCTTTGTAAATACCTGTGGGATCCTCTTTCATCAGCAGCACTTTTCCCAACCACTGCCAAGCTAAAGGAGACAGGAACGTGGACGCCAACATTCCTGCCTCCTCGGGTGCCACTCGCCTATTTTATCCTCCACGTTTCTGAGCCAGTCCCCGAGGAAGACGGCGAGGTCCTGTGCCGACCGGTGTAATACGGTTGGACATGATGATCTTTGAGGTCTCTTCCAACCATAATGATTCTATGATTCTATAATACCTAACCCGCCCTGCCAGCAGGCCGAGGGGGGATCTGCTGGCTGCCAAAAGCAGGAGGAGTGGGTCCAAACACAACCACAGGACAAGAGGGCATAGTCTGAAACTGCTCGAGGGGAAGTTCAGGCTAGAAATGAGGAGGCATTTCTTCACAGAAAGGGTCGTTAGGCATTGGGATGGGCTGCCCAGGGAGGTGGTGGAGTCACCATCCCCGGAGGGGTTTAAGAAGAGACTGGAGGTGGCACTTAGTGCCGTGGTCAGGTTGACATGGGGGTGTTAGGGCAAAGGCTGGACTCGGTGATCCCAGAGGTCTCTTCCAACCAAATTGATTCTGGGATTCCGTGAAACGAGGAGCTAACCATAACCAGCTCTGGTGTTCGCCACTCATTTGCAAAGCATAGGCAAGCTGGGGGGAAAAAAAACCAAAAACTCAGACATCCGAGTTGCTAGCGCAACCAAAAGAAAGCAGTTTTCCCCAAGTTTTCCGATGGAAAAGAGTGCTGTTAATGGCAGAGGGGTGAGGACGGAGGTTACGGCAGGGTGACACGTCTGAGTAGCAGCGACAATGGCAGCCGCCCCCGGAGAAGAGCCCTGCCTCTCACGCCGGGCTCCATCCTCCCTTTTTCCACGGGCTGTCACAGGGAGGGACCCGCTGGCTTAGAAATTCTTTTCAAAGTCTGCCTCTTGCATTTCTTCAGAGAAATTCGGCACCTGGTTCAGCTCATCCATTATTCCTTCCAGCTGCTTTTTGCCATGTCAAGGCCTGAGCATTGAGCAGGCTGAATTTATCCCCCGAACACAAGCTGAGTTAAAGGGACAACTTGCCCATTTCTTTTCTTAGCTGGCCATTGACTCAGCCCAACATCTGCTCTCTTATTAACCTTCTCTGGCCTCGAAGCGCTAATGATCTTTTATGACTCAAAGCATTACTAAAGCATTTAGCATTCTATCAGGAACAGCGGAGTTATGTGAAGGCAAGAAAACCCTCCCGCTTTGGTACGCTCCTTTTGCTGTGGGGTAATTTGATTTGTGCATTAAAATCCAGAGAGACGGGAATATCCCGGATAGCTCGGCAATAAGTAACGCAGGCACCTCTGTCGCCAGAATCGGATAATCAAAGGAGGTAAATCAAAGTGCTTTCTCCCTAAAAATCGTTTTCCACACACTCGCATCAAGAAGCCCGGTGCTTTTCGTTAACCTTCCCTGCCATGCTCTTGGGAATTGCCTCAAACACCGCAAGGTTAATTGTTTTGATTTGTTCAGTTGTTTTTGGTTTTTTTTCTACTCTTGGTCATGAATTGCTTTTTACCCACTGGTCTGACATAGCGAAGGAGCTTAATTGTAAGCAGCATTGTTACCTATGGATGCCATATGGCTCCACTCTGTAACACTGACAAGGTTTGCTGCATTGTAAATACTGCAAATAAGCATGAAGCAGATGGGAGGGAAGGGGCAACAGTTTTAACGGCAAAATTTTCACTGCCTTCGCGCGGTAACAAGTCAAGAAATGTGAGAAGGAATATATTAAGAAGGACAAGAGGTGTTTTGAGAGATGCAGCTGTACTTTGCATGCGGTTTTGGTCCCCTTCCCACTGCAAAGAGAAAAAGAGAGGATTTTACATTTCATTTACAAGGCATTTAGGGCTCTGCACCTCCTGAAGGAACTGGAAGAAAAGTGCTACAGAGAGAGAAATGTGCCCGTGCAGACAAAAGGTGCTCTGGAAATGGCATATTCACTAGCATACCAATGCAGCCCTATAAAGAGCTCCCAGGTAGGAACATCTCCAGGCTCTTCTCCGCCCGTGAACTCCCTTTGCTGTCGTCTGTGCCGCAGAACCGGGCTCTGCAGACAAACCATGTGAACCAGGAGGCCAGGAGCCAGACTATTTCAAAGGGTGGCGAAGGAATTAAGGCTCTGGCTGCACCAACACAGAGCGGGGACTTAGCTGGTTACTGGACTCCCTGAGACCAGACCTAGGTTCCCAGCTCTGTGAAAGGGTAGGAAAACAAAAGCAAAGCGATTTAGACTTTTAAAGAAGCTTTCAGCTAAAGCTTTTACAGAAATGAAGCCATCAAAGGGTAAGAGAGGAAGTCCTTTCACAGCTCAATAACTGGTTAAAAGACAGGAAGCAAACGGCTGACATAAATGATCGGTTTCTGCAGCAAAGAGAGGTCACAGACGAGGTATCTCAGGGTCTGGGCTGGGACCTGCCTTATCCAGCATCTTCCTAAATACTCTGAAGGAGGGATGGAGAATGGAATGATAAATTTTTACAGCCAATACACATACGAACATAGGAAATAAAGAGAGAAGAACAGCTGCAATGGCTCAACCAAATATTCATACAGCCCACCGTCTTTTCTACAACAGTCGTCCTAGCCAGAAGGCAAGGGAAGACCGAGGCGAAGGCAAGCACTTCTTGTGTTCCCACAGCTCTTCTCCCAGGCCCCAGGAACTCGCAGCTCAGGGACTTCCCGAGCCCTCAGGAGATCTCTCTTCCACGCACTTGTCCCCTTCTCCCGTTGATTCCCCTCCTAAACCCACATCAACCTTCAGCAGCGATAATTTGTGCTTCTGAAGAGCCTCACGCTAAGCTACGCAGGCGTCTCCTCTCTCTTGCTCGGTGCTTGCCATTTGTTAGCATCGTTGGATGCCCCCTAATGCTCGCAGCAGACGAGACAGTGCAAGGCCGGTGCATCTTCTCTCCAGGCCCCTTGGCACATCCAGGGCTCCGACACGTCTCCCCTCAGCCGGGCAATCCTCGTCGACATTATGAAAAGCAAAGGTTACAAAAGCTTAGACGGGGCAATGAAATGGAAAGGTGAATTCGGGGCCAAAAAATGCAAATTCAGGCACACGGGGAAAAATAACACTAAATAATGTGGATTTCTGTGGTTACAGGCTGTAAATTTGCTGTTACTACTCAGCTGTTAGCTGGGAACTGCTGAAGCTCATTCTTTGAGAGTGCCAAATTGATGCTCAGCAGCACTCAAACGTGCTAATAACGTAATAGAAAACATTAAGAGGGTAACAGACCCCTCCCAAAGATCCCACCGTGCCAAGGCATATTATATCTGCCGTATAAACCCAGGGGCCCGCAGCTGGCAAAGGGGTGTGGGGGGGCACCTCTGGGCCAGG
>NW_009608139.1:0-1270 GCF_000690535.1 Cariama cristata
CCTGTGAGGGACCAGGCAACTTTAGCAAGTTGAAAATCGCTGTCTCAGAGCTCTGCACCTGCACGGCCAGCCCTCCCTTTTGACCTGCACTTGTTCAAGTGTGACTTTCAATTGATCATAAAAATCCGGCGTGATTCACAGCGCTTCTGCCCTCCAGCCTGCCGGGCTCCGTCTCTCCACATTCACTTAGCGTGAGAGAGCAAATTGCCCTCCGGTTCATCCTCCTCGTTCTTAATGGGGAGCCATCGCTTTCTGGGCCTGCTCCCCTCCCATGCACTCCTTGAATTATAATACATTAGAGATGGTGGCTTAGCATTTTAATTTAATTTTCTCTCTCTTTTTTTTTTTTTTTATTTTTTTTTTTAAAAAAATGTGCAAGCTCCCAAACATCAGGGTGGGGAGGGAAGGAGGTGCAGCTCCCTGCTCCATCCCAGCGAAGACCCCGTGTGCCTGCGTGTGCGTGTGGCTCACAGACAGTGAAATTGCACCCTAGAGTTATAAAGCAATTGTCTAGCTCAGCAGCAGAATGAGCATGAAATGGTGCAGAAAGCAACTAAATAAAATTGGGTAAGGCAGATGCATGAAAATAATGACATCTCTATACCATAGTCAGGCGCGCTTGCTCTTTCTCGCACACGCAGATAAACTTTTATAACAGACTTTGCATTTATTTTCCCAGGAAACTCTTCTGAAATGGAGATGTGTGTTAGTGCGCTGTGAGCCCCCGCACCCCCTCTCCCATGTTTCTGGGGCCGTCGTGCCGTCCATCACCACCCTTCTCCTCCCCCGCTGCTCTCCCCATCTTTTTCCCTTTTTTTTGTTTTCAGAGCAGGATTTTTATGCTCAGTCAAACACCGAAACGATAACCTTTGCGACTTCATTTCCCTTCGGCTGCGGCGGGCGCGCCGGGACGGGCTGGGGGATTGCTGCGAGTGGGTGGCTCTCGGGAGTGACCTGCCGCGGCCCATGCAAATTGGACAAAGAGATGCTTTCCTGGCTTGCTCTTGCTTTGGAGTTTTCTCTTTTTTTTTTTTCCCTCTCTGGATGGTGGCAGCTGTAAAGACAGGAGCATGCGAGCTGTTTGGAGCTTTAGGACATGAGAATGGGGATGGAAAACCCGGGTCGGTGCCCTGGCTCTGTCCCAACATCCCTGGTGATGGCTCGTGGCACCAGGGCCACCCGCTCCCACCCTCCGTATTTATCCGGCTGCACAGGTTAAAACTGCCCCAAATTGGGGGCCTGGAGAATTGCTCTTTACTGCGATTCCTCC
>NW_009608139.1:1323-1648 GCF_000690535.1 Cariama cristata
GCTGCCCCGGAGCCTTCGGCCTCAGCAGAGGGAAGTTTCCCCCATCTGCTCCCGGGAAGCCGATACGTTTCCCGGCATGATCTGATCTTTCGCTCCTCTTGCGCCGGGATCCCCCTGAAGCTGGGAACAAGCTGCTAGTCTTCCCACCCAAGAAGCCCTTTAGGTGACATTAAGGCTGTGTCCCCACTGTCCTTGTGCCCTCCTGCCTCTGAAGGCATCGCTGGGCACGGCTCCATGTGCTCGTCGTGCTGGGGATGCGCTTTCTTGATGGGGTGCTGCCTCCTCCCAGGGCTGGGGAGTGCGTGGCAGCCATTGGGCTCCACCA
>NW_009608139.1:1679-3507 GCF_000690535.1 Cariama cristata
GCTGCTCCCCTCCTTGGAGAGCTCAGGACTGAGCTGGTCGTGGATCCTTTCCCTCTCCGCCAGGGAAATGAAGTCCATCCTTTGCGCTGCTGGGCTTGCTGCGCTGGAGCCTGGGGCTCACCGCCCAGTGCCTTTGCAGCAAAACCTCCATCTCCGTTTTTTCTTTGTTGGGACGTGTCCCTGGGTTCCCGGATTAGCTGCTCCAGTGCTTTGCCTGCTGCCTCCCCGTCACACACAGACCAGCACGGATCCTATGAGTGTCCAGGAGCCGTGCGTTACCTGCACAGCCCCGGAGCTCGGCACGGCACCAAACCCGGCAGCATGGGACATGCGGTCCCCTCCTCACTGCCTGCAGAAACCCAGCTCCTCCGGAGAGAGGAAGAGGAGGAGGCTTCCCTGCGGAGATTGCTCCGGCGCTGGGCAGAGGGATGCTGAGACCCTGCCAGTGTTGTTGCTGGTGTGGAGCTACAGCACCGGAGTGGAGAGGAGGGAAGTGGACGCGTGCAAAAATCAGTGTGAAGGCATAAATCAGGCCAAGAGTGAAAGGTTAAAGAAATCCAGAGGAAGCAGAGTGATGTGCGTGATAGCAAGGGGTTTCCTGTGCTCGCACAGGCCACCCAGGCTCCCTTCCCGTCAGGGTAAACCTGCCAAAGCCAAAACTTTCTGCACCCCTAAGCAAATTGTGATCTGCTGGATGGGCACGTTGTGAGCAAGCCGTGCCAGCCGTGGTGTTAATACTTTGTGCTTTACAGTCTGCTCTCCCTAAGCCTCTGGGGCCACCCGGCTCGGCCCTGCGATGGGGAGCGGGAGCAGAGCTCGGGAAGGGCGGGATGCGATGAGCCGTGCTGGAAGCTGTGCTGCTGCGATGCAACCCTAAATCCCCGTCCTCTCCACTGCCATCCTCGCTGGGCTGGTTTTCTGCAGGTGATCCATGCCGGCCGGCTGCCCTGTGCTCCTCGTCCGGGACCGGACATCAGAGGTGGCTCTGGGAAGAGTTAAACCTCCGGGGACCATCACCTGCAGGCCCCCATTTAAGCACTTAGGAAGGCTTAGCCCTGATCCCTGCCGGAGATAACCTGGCCCCAGGCCAGCTGATACCTATTGTTTGCAAATGTCGGAGACTTTTATCTAAACTGGGGTTCAGAGCTGGGGCTTGCTGGGAGCAGGAATCCCAGATGTGCTGGGGCGAGTGGGGGGCTGATGCTGTGCAGGGGCTGGCTCCTGAGATACATAGCAAGGCAGCACCCCGAATTACGCCCTGCTGGCACCTCTCTCTGCTGCTTATAGGGTTGGGTGACACGGATTTTGTTTGTTAATGTTTTTGCCTGTGCGTTTCGAGTTGTATTTTGGTGGTGGTGCTTCCGTGCCCTGCGTCTCCAGGGCTCTGCCTTGGCTCTCTGGTACAGCTCTGCCGCGGGGTTTCACCCCTCTCTCGGTGGGGGAAAGCCAGCGGTTCCCTTATGGCAAGTCACCGCCTCGTCGTGTCTCACCTGTGGGGCAGGTTTAGGCTGTGGAAATCAGAGGCCATCGGTCACCGCAGGCTTTGTTTAGCTTGGGTACTCGGTTTTCTCATCTTTGTTGTTTTTCCACCTGTGCTGCTATCGCCGAGGGGTGTTCGGCACCGCTCCCCGCGGGCACCCAGGCCCTCTGGTCGGCTGGGTGTGATGCCATGGGAGCCGAGGCTGGGCGGGCACGGAAAACCACGTCTGACTTCTCCAGCAAGGTTTCACGGCCTCTAGGTGCGTGGAGGAAATGTTGCAGGGCAGGGATTTCTTGTGGCAAGCCCTGGGTGGCAGATAACCGCGCGATGCCCGTCTGAAGCCCCCAC
>NW_009608139.1:3671-3875 GCF_000690535.1 Cariama cristata
CGGCTGCCCCGCGGGAGCGGCAGCGGGCGTCGGGGGGGAGCCGAAAATGTCTTCTTGGGGATGCACGAGCGGGCGAACCCCAGGATGCAGCCTGGGCAGCAGCGGTGTGGAGGGCAAATCTCATCCCAGCTCATCCCTGAGAGCAAAGGGATGCTCCCGGTCCTGCTTAAAATGTGGGGACCCCAAACCAGCCCTTTGGAGGGA
>NW_009608140.1:0-203 GCF_000690535.1 Cariama cristata
CTCCAGGACGTGCTGGACATCGGCGCAGGCCACAGTCTCCCTGAACGCTTGCTCCTTCACCGAGTTGATTTTCCCGTTCAGCTCCTGCAGCTGCTCCAGGAATTCCGGCTCCGTCACCGGCGCCTCCAGGATGGTGCTACGGGGTGACAGGGAGGTGACACGGGGACACACTGGTGGCAGACGCCTCTCCTGTCTCCTGCGTC
>NW_009608141.1:0-817 GCF_000690535.1 Cariama cristata
CCCAGGTTGGGTTGGGTTGAGTTGACCCAGACTGAGTTGAGTTGGGTTGACTCAGGTTTGGTTGGGTTGAGTTGACCCAAGTTGGGTCGGGTTGAATTGACCCAGGTTGGGTTGACCCAAGTTGGGTTGGGTTGAGTTGACACGAGTTGAGTTGGGTTCGATTTGTTGAGCTGGGCTGGGTTGACCCAGGTCAGGTTGAGTTGACTCAAGTTGGATTGGGTTAACCCAGGTTGGGTTGAGTTGGGTTAACCCAGGTTGGGTTGAGTTGAGTTGACATGAGTTGGGTTGGGTTTGATTTGTTGAGCTGGGCTGGGTTGACGCAGGTCAGGTTGGGTTGACCCAGGCTGGGTTGGGTTGGGGACAGAAGTTGGCGTGGATCGGGTTGGGTTGGATTTGTTGAGCTGGGTTGGGTTGACCC
Source organism: Cariama cristata (assembly GCF_000690535.1). Classification (NCBI taxonomy): domain Eukaryota; kingdom Metazoa; phylum Chordata; class Aves; order Cariamiformes; family Cariamidae; genus Cariama; species Cariama cristata. The sequence goes on from NW_009608141.1 coordinate 419, forward strand.
AGGTTGGGTTGGGTTGAGTTGACCCAAGTTGGGTTGGGTTGAGTTGACCCAGGTTGGGTTGGCTGAGTTGCCTTGGGTTGAGTTGAACCAGGCTGGGCTGGGCTGGGTTGGGTTGGGCCGGGTGTGGGGCAGCAGGATTCGGGGACGCACCACGCCCCACCACGCCCCACCACGCTCCTGTCCCACAGCCAGGCCCTCACCTGGAAGAAGGTCATGGTGGAGCCGGCGTGGATGGTGCCGTACTCGATGTTGGTCTGGTCGGCCAAGTCATCGGCCGACTCGATGGGCACCTCCATCCGCTGCACGGTGAGGAAGGCCGCCAGGTTGGCCGTGTAGGAGGAGATGATGATGAGGGTGAAGGCCCACCTGGAAGAACAGCCCCGGGGTGGGGGTTTCAGG
>NW_009608142.1:0-7123 GCF_000690535.1 Cariama cristata
CATGGCTGAACAATGCAAGTGGTACAAATGCTATTTTGTAGGTAACTCACTTGGGTTACTCCACGGAGGGGGTATTTGAGGAAGAAGTGAATGGTGAGAGCTATCAGGGGTGCTGGGTTGGGCTACTGGTCCCTATGAAGTGATTGAGATAAGTAACACCTAGTTAATGCAGAAGACATACCAGTGTATTCAAATAACCAGTTTCAGCAATGTGAATTCACGTGCTTTGGGGCTGTGACTCCTTTGGGGTTTCCTTACCCTTCTGATGACTGCTTACAGAAGATTTCCTTCTCCCCGCATGTCAGAGTTATGATCCTTCTGCTTTCCTGATCAACTAGGTTCCTCTTTTGGGTAAGATCAGCAGAAATCTTATTAACTGTCAAAAGCCATAGGGGAAATGAACAGATGAATCCAGTATGAAGTCTTGAGAAAATCGGCCCCAAAATCTGGGGAGTGATGAGATTAAACACAGATTTCTGTAGGATTGTTCTCCCCTCCCCGGCCTGACAGGGTTATTATGGTGTAGAAAAGCCTGGGGCTGGGGAGGCAGGCAGGGGCTGCCCAGCTGATAGACCAGCATGTTCTTTACATGACAATTATGGAGAAAGGGAAATATGGAGTGGCTGAAATAATAGCGATACAAGTGACATCTTGGACTGGCAAGCAGTTCTAGAAGTTTGGGAAGTTACTGCTTTGATGTTCAGTTAGAAAAACAGTGGCACTACACTGCAGGAGTTTTGAGTTTGTTACAAGGTATTTGCGTTCCAGATCCACATACCTGTCTTAGTATAATGCTTAGGAAAACAGATGGGTAAAGATGGCCTGCATTTCGTAAGAGAAAGACATGTTCTCCTAATCTATTAAAATTCTTTGAAAGTCAAAGAAAAAAAAGAGACAACAACATTGGCCTACTGCACAACAATGAAATTCGGTGACCAGTAAGAGGTAGTTTCCAAAAGCAGACAGCTTTTAAAAACAGGTAGCTGAAAATATTAACAAAAAAATCAGATAAATCATAGAAAAACACTTATTGAGCATACTCATAACCGTTTTTTATAAAATGTTTAGATACAATGTCATTTTTAATGGAATATTACAATTAAGAGCAATTACACTGATCTGCTTATCATGCTGACCAAAGTTGTCCTAGTAGCTCCTGGCTCCCCGTGACCGTCTAGATGGCTCTGTGCCTCTTGCCCTGCGCAGCAGGTTTGCTCTTTGGGCAGGGAACATGGTTTTGTCCCGTGTTTGTGGAGTGCTCCCTCACAGCTGCTTGAATGTGCTGCAGTAATGCAAATAATAACTAACAAGTATTTTCCTATTGTTTCCTATTGTTCCAGTAGTAAATTGCACCTGCTGAGCCTGCTTAAGCTTGCAAGAGGAAGAAAAACACTTCTTAATCTGCTCTCTTTTCTTCTTCTTTAAATAAAAATACTTTTGCCAGAGCCGTACTCTAAAAAGGAAATGGTACTTTCTAGTGAATGCACTTATACTGAGGGGATTTCTTGGATGTGTTTGTAATCTGTACTAGGAAAACAGAAAAAAGCCTGATGTATTTTCAGGTCAGTTTTGGCTACTACAATTGATTGATTCATGAATTTGCATTGCACAGCCCATAGAGTCTAATCTCATAGTTTTTTGCATAAATTTTATGCAAAATTTCAGACTGAGTTAAAATATAGTATTTGAAAATATATCGTCTTGGCTAAACAACTCAAAATAGAAGAGAATTTACCATAAGGAAACTGTTCCTGTGGCTGATATTCCTATGGGCTGACCGAGAAGCTCACGTTAAGGGGGGGATGTTGCGGCAATGCTTCAGTCTCTCGGTGGTTCTGCTGCTCCAGGCTCAGGCTGGGTGACATGCTGGTCATCGCGAATCATGAAGGAAACCTCTGACCATCCTCCTCCAGAAGATGAAAGCTTGCTTCATGTGACAGTGATAAGAACTGCTTGCTTTTGGAAATCACTACTCCAGTATTTCAGCTCCCCCGAAGTGAAAATGTAACACCTGCCTAAAGGAACGCAGAGAGTCACAGGGACAACCTGTGATAACCATACTGCTGGACGTTTTTGGAGTCACTCGACCCCTTTTAAGGCTCTCACCTTAGCAAGGAATAAAGTGGCATTTGTACATGCTCATGTCACTCCACTGTCCTTAGGAAAACCTGGAAGATTATTTTGGACACTGAAATTTAAGGCTGTTAATTAAGTTAATTGAGAACGCAGAGAGTCACAGGGACAACCTGTGATAACCATACTGCTGGACGTTTTTGGAGTCACTCGACCCCTTTTAAGGCTCTCACCTTAGCAAGGAATAAAGTGGCATTTGTACATGCTCATGTCACTCCACTGTCCTTAGGAAAACCTGGAAGATTATTTTGGACACTGAAATTTAAGGCTGTTAATTAAGTTAATTGAGATGGATCCCATCCTAAGTAATCTTTACAAACCCCCTTGACCAGATACTAAACGATGCTTAATGCCTTTTATGAGATTCTGAGTGGCCTGACTCCAGATGATGTCCAAGGAATTGGAATAGTGTGGAATAAGACTCCATGCAATAGCTATCTTTTTTTAAATTTTTTTTTTTTGATTACTGACAGGGAAATCTATGTTTCTTCTGTGAAATATTCTCCCAATATTGCATGAAGATACTCTGCACTTCCTAGGAAATGGCCTTGGAAGGGTATTTATGATGTGGTAAAGATTATACACCAAGTGAGCAATAGCGCAGAGACCAGAATTCTTTTCTGTTACCAAAAATATCTTCCTACAAAAGTGGAAGAGCAAGCTGCAAGTTCCATCTGCTTCCTCACATGGAGAGATCCAGCAGGTTCTCCAAAGGACACCTTCTGTTTCCCTTGGGATGTGGCTTCATTTGAAGAAACACCATCAGAATGCTTAAAATGGTGCCATAAAAATACTTAGGCAACCAAATGCTGTCGTGAATTCTTGTTTGAATGTTTTATTCAGCAATCACATGCTCACACCCATAAACATTCATGTTCCGGTTTTCTTTTTCGGTGCACTTAAACTTAGGTAATAGTTTTAAATTTTTATATAAATTGAAGCAATACAGAAGAGAATCTTTAAGTATTTTTTTTTTTTTTTAACTTAGCACTTTGTTCCAGACACAAAAACACCGTGTCCAAATGATCTGCTGGTCTGTTTCAGTTTTCACTGTCCATGTGACGAATACAAGATAAATCCTATGATTATCTGTGCATCTGTGTGGAAATCATGCAGCCATTAATCACTGTACGAGATAAGACCATGTTTGCATTTTCTTGTACGCTATCCATTTTTATATTGAAATATCAAAAGTCAGTCTAATACAAAGAATGTTGATTTTTAATACAGTGGAAAGATTTTAGCTAAAAGTAACCTTTTGGGGGGGGTGTCTTTAAAAATATGTTAACTAGGCATCTGTAATAATGCACTGTTACAGATTCTGGGGACTCCTGCGTGCCTTAGGCAGAGATTGAAGGGACGAGAGGAGACAAAGTGCTCCCACCTCAACATCAGCAACACTGAAAACTGGTGAAACTGTGAACACATACTCTTTACCTGCTCCCCGTGTTTCCTGGTAGTGGTTTATTGCTAAAACCCATTACCCAAATGAGAAGGAAACGATGGTGACTTCCTCCAGTGAAGCTGGCTACCAGAGCTGGGGTCAAGAAAACACTAGGAAAAAGGAGTTGGGAAGAGGACCTGCTGTATTCCAGGTGCTGCCACTGCCTCCGCGTCCCTCTGTCCGTACTCCAACTCTGCATGCTCTGACCTAGAGTATCCGCAACAGGAGCCAAGTTGAATAACCACTGACAAGTGCATCACAATATAGCTGAGAATTTAACATGCTTAAACAGGTCAGGCTAAAGTTTCAATCCTGCTTTTCTTCTTTCCTTGCTCAGGAATGATGCATGTCTTTTACTTTCAAGCTACCTTTGATAGATTGCTGTATGGATTTTAAAATCATATTTTTAAAATTATTTTAATTTTAAAAATGGAAGGTTTAGTTCTATGACCCAAGCTAAGCTCCATGTAAATTCTACTTAGAGAAGATCACTACAGCCGGTAAAAGTCTTCCTTCTGCAAAATAAGCCTTCTGATTTTAGTCCTTTTTGAAGGACCAAAAGGACCTGCCTTCTGATTACTCCTTATTCCTCTGATTCTCACTGCAGGCTTCAGCTGGCAAGCTTGTATATTGTTCGTGTCCACTTGGGATGTCCTTTCAAGGAGCAGCAGCCTAGAAGTCTGATGGCAACGCTGGGAAGTTGGCAGAGCAGAGATAATCTGTTGCATTAGCATTGCTCTGTGCCATGGTGACCTGCCTGGCTGCACACAATCACTCTCAGCAGATGCTGAATTCAAAATCTTGGTTTTTGGGCCATCTTGCAAGTTTGTCTTAGTTACAATGTGTGAGGAAGGCACCTGGTTGGACCGAGGTGCTGGGTTCCACCTTCCATCTGCTCACGGTTTCTAGGGGACTTTTAAAAGATGGCATAGGTGAGGGCAGTCGCCTGGCTGCAGTGGGGGAAGGAAGGGAGAGCTGAAACACGTTGCTTTCCCTCCTGGCTCTGAAAAGCAGAAACCCAGATCTGCAGGGAATCTGGGCCAATGTGTTCCTCACACTTCAGACGACAGTCCCACTCGTTCCTCACTCCGCAGGCTGTGCCGTGCCGAGGTTTCGCAGCCGCTGGCACTGCCAAGGGTGTTTCCCGGTTTGCCCTGCTTCCCCCGTGGCTTCGGCACGCAGGGCTGCGGGAGCTCTAACCGCAGAGGACTGCAAGTTGGGAGTATTTCCATGTAAAGCCTTTTTTATGAAAACATGTTCATCTGTTGAAAGTTTTTGTAGGGAAGAGTTGATTCTGGTGAATTCCCCATTTGAAAAAAACAGGCATATAAAAGGCTCAGCAGATTTGAGAACATATGGGGTTTGATTCTCCACTGTCTTACACGTTGTGCTGTTGTTTACGATCTGACAAAGCAGATGTAAAATGCAACCTCACTGTCTGGTTAGGATTTGCCTCCACTTAGTTACAAGTATGACTGAACACACAAGATTAAAAGGCCTGGTGAATCAGTTCCCTGCTTCTTTTCCTCCACGATCACCGATCCTTTGTTACCTGCTTTTGACCACCATGACACATGTCAGTTTATATAGTCCTCCTCTACTGAACTCTTCCTCTTTTGCTTTGCCTTCCCAGCCTTCTCCTGCTTTATCTCAAGTCTTTGCATCTTTCTGGGTTACTACATGCCAGGTGTTTTGAAAGGAATGCGTATTTAGAAATTGGAAGAGGGTGGGAGGAATAAGGAGGACAGTGATTTTTTTGTGGGGGTCGCACGTTCTGTCAGCAAAGGAGGAAGATGATACCTTCCCTCCCCATTAGCACCGGTGACTACACCTGAAATACTGCATTCCATTCTGGCATCCTATGATTAGAAAAAATGACAAGAAAGAAAGAAGAGAGAAAGAAAAGACCAGTAAAAGTGATTCGGAGACTAGATATATACTGACTTATATGGAAAGACAAAATTAACTTAAAAAAGGTATGGCTTGCCCAAGCAAAAGGCCATAGGAGATACAGCTGTCTGAAAGCAGACTGTAAAACTGAGCGAAGAGGGTAGTTGGTTATAGTAATTCAAGGCGGGCAGAGATGAGGGGATAAAATGCATGCTTGTTGTGAAAAGTAAGCTTGCCCACACTATAGGACTGTCTCCCTAGTATACTGTATTAGTGGTAGTTTACCATACCTAAAGAAAGTACTTCATAGTAGATTCCCTGTGCTGTGATGAGTTGAATAAACTAGTGAAGACACGACTCTAATACATACTTGTATTTCTGCCATGCTTGAAAAGAGTCTGAAAGACCACAGTGAGACCTGGGTGTATGTAAATCTGTATGTATGAAAGGCAAATCTTTGACTTTTCCTGACCGCTTCTTGCAGCTTTGGGAATCTCTTTCTCTTAGTTTATGGCTGTCAACACTTAGGGGTTTTGTGCAATATCTCACTATTGCTTCAACACAAGAACCTCCCACTCAGGTCTAATGTTTGTATCCCTTGGAAGTCCACTATCTATCTAGAAGTCCACTATGATGAGAGACAGAAAAGCAAAGAGAGTTAATGGAGCGATCGAGTGTTTGGAAAGGAGTGCATGTCCTTAAGTTTTCCTTTCTCTGTTGCTGTGATGTTGTGGCCAAGAATCACAAGGTCCTCTGCGATTATATGTAGAAGAAGAGCCTGTTCTGGCACTCTCTTTCTAATAAAATTAATGTCAGGATCAAAATACCTCAGCTTTATCTGTCCAAGTTTGCATGCTTAAAAATATGCTATTTTTAAGGATTTAATGCAATAACGGAGCATGATAATAGCTACTGAAAGTTAATGCTACTGTGCTTACTGAACTATTTTAGTATCCTTTATGGGCATTACATGCATTTTACATTATAAAGGCTGTTATAATTATCAGTTTGATGTCATAAATGGTTTGAGGTCTGCCCCATTAGGTTTATTATTCCTGAATGTAAACTGGAAAGAACTTCAGTGCCAGAAAAAGAGCCAAAGTCTTGGTACGGCATTGGACCAAAAGTTCGCCTAGTCCAGCATTTTGTCTGTTATGGTGGCCAACACAGGTTGCTGAAGAAAGACATCAAATTTCATACAAACATGAAATCCCCATTATTTTTTCCCGACCTCCAGTGATTTGTGGCTGAGGGACTTGGCAAGTCAGAGCTAGAAAAACTTCAGTACTATGAACATGAGCACTGTTTGCCAACTTTTTTTCACTTGAAAGATTTACCTATCAAAAGATTTTCCCTTTGTTGAAATTTTTAACCTGAAATTTCAAAACAAAACTACGCATCCTTAATATATTGAATGTTTTAAAAACAAAGTAAAACAGTTAAAAGTTTACAGCATCTTTTTTCATTTTCTAGCTCTGAAAGATTTCAATTATAGGAGGCCAAAAGAATGGAAAAAATGGAAGTGAAGCAGTGGACCTAATTAATCCAGTTACATTCTGTGGCCAAACAGAGGGAGAGACATGAGAACAAAGGGGGCAAAATTCGAAAATGTTCAAATTTGTCATTTTTGAACATAAGGAGAAACAAAATTTAATT
>NW_009608143.1:0-1000 GCF_000690535.1 Cariama cristata
GGGCCTGCGAGTGATGTCATAGCGACATCACGGGTGACAGCATGCTGGTGACAGGCTGCGGGTGCCAACCCCGTGACGGGAGTCCTGGGGAACAACCGTGTCACGGTGACAACGGAGTCACGGTGACAATGGAGGGACTGGTGGCCCCTGGGACCACGCCCACAGGTTTGCGGGTGACATCATGCTGATGTCACGGTGACAACCACGGTGACAGGCACCTAGTGACACCGCCATGACAGGCGTCCTGGGGAACAACCGTGTCATGGTGACAACGGAAGGGGCTGGTGAGACCTGGGACCACCCTCATGGTCTGGAAGTGACATCATGGTGACATCACAGTGACAACGCAGGTGACAAGCCTGGCGACGCCATGATGTCAGGCTCCGGGTGACACCGCCATGACAGGCGACGCCCGTGTCACGGTGACAACGGCAGGGCTGGGGACAACTGGCATCACCTGGCATCACCCCCACAGGTTCGCAGTGACATCGTGATGACATCATGGTGACAACACGAGTGACGTGGTGACACCGTGACAGCGGGTTGCGGGTGACAACCCTGTGACAAAGCTCCCCGCGACAACCGTGTCACCGTGACAACAGGGGGGCTGGGGACACCCGGCGGCACCTGGGACCAACCCCACGGTCTGGGGATGACACCGTGGTGACCTCACAGTGACATCATCATGACAACAGTCTGCAGCGGACAACCCCATGACAACGGACTCCGTGACAACCGCATCACGGTGACACCCCCAGGCCCAGGGACACTCGATGATACCACCCCAGCCCCCCGGTGACATCACAGGTGACATCACGGCGGCGCCCCTCACCCGGTGGTGGTGCGGGAGTCGGCCCCGATGACGACGCCTCCGTCGAACTCCACGGCCATGATGGTGGTCTGGGGGGAGGGGCTGCGCTGGGGGGGCACGGCCTCCCTGCCCCATAGCCTGCCCCCCATGCGGGTCCCCTCTGCCCCACAGCACCCCCTGCCCCATAAC
>NW_009608144.1:0-480 GCF_000690535.1 Cariama cristata
TGTGTTATTGTTACTGACTGTGGTTCATATCAGCATCTTTCTGCCTTTTTGTATCTCTTATATAGAAGAGGTCTGTCTCCCTTGCACCCCCTATCAGCTTTGTGCTGAATGCAAATTTGGAGGTAGCTTGTTGCATTATGTATTTAGCTTTCAAAGCAGAAACTGCACATCTGTAAAATAGTTTTAAAAATGTACCTTGAAGAGAGAGATGTGTGCTTGCAGGCAGAGCTTTCAAAGATTATATTTTGGAAAAGGTCCTTGTTGGTTTACTGTATGGATATTGTTGGTCACCGATTTCTAGTTGATGTACTGGGAAAAGGTGAATTTAATTAGAAAGGATTATATGTATAATCTTTTGTTGAAATGTATTGGAAACTAAACTTCCATGCTTAACAAAAGCATTAGTTGTGTACAGAACTGATTCAAGACTGCCCTTCAGAGGAACAGAATTAGAGACATTTTATAAATGAAATAGCTATC
>NW_009608145.1:0-6110 GCF_000690535.1 Cariama cristata
AGAAACACGGGTGACGACACCCGAGGCGCCTGCCAGAGCCTGGAGGAGCGCGGCGTCCTAAGCGTTGGATAACAACGACTTGACCTTTGAATTAGGGCCGTGCGTCTCAAGTGGTGGAAGAATGTGCTGACAAAGGAGCTGCGGAGACTCTAGTTTGTAATGGTTTAATACCAGCATTAGCACCTAAAGCTAGGTTTAGTAAGTGGTGAAATGTGTTCGCAGCACGCTAATTCGGAAGTGGAGCAAGTCAGCTGAGGCTGGTGGTAGCAGTGTGTTTGATAGCACTTTGAGCTTACCTGCTTAATAAAAGGGCAAAAGTACAGTCTTTATTTGTGTTGTATAGACGTAGGCCTAAAATATAGACGACGAGATTTTTTTAGAGTACTCTAGGTGGGTCATGGTTTCTTCTCACTCCCTTAACTGGTGTGTATGGCTGTAAAACTGCCAGAATAAGCGTGAAGCTGTTTTGCAGCCCTGAGAGGAAGCTCTTTATACGTGGAAGGTATTCTAAAGACGTAAATAATCTGACTATTTATACCTGGAAAGTGAGGTCCTTTGCTTGTTTTCTCCTCCTCTTGGTTTACTTTGATCCCAGAAATTTAGTTTAACTAGACAAAGGCAGCTGTCAGTTGTAGCTGTCATACTAGTGGAACATAAGTTTAATACTGGCAGTGTGATATTTCTTAATTAAAAGAAGTATTTGTCTATACACTGTAATGAATTCACTTTCAGCATTTTTGACTTCTCACAAGCATCAGTAGTCAAGTATCTCTTACTGTGACTGTTCCTGAATAGGAAGACAGCAGTCTAGAAATAACACTAAAATGTCTCCAGGTGCCATGTACAGTGCTTCTACTAAATTAAAATTTTGGGAGGGCAAGTGCAGTATTCGTAAGTGTCCTCAATTTGCGGCAGATTGCTTGATTACTGTGTTCCAGTTTTATTGCCCTTGGGAATCAAGGATTTGGTTGCTGTTCAGTTTTTCTACTGATCTTGCTTTGCAGAGGTTAACCAGCAATGAGGGTGAAGTATTTTTATTTCTAACTTCTGCAGGTCTTGGCAGAGAGTTAGCATTGTCTGCCTGTGGGAGGCTGAGAAGTCTTGCTATAACTTTATTAAGACAAAGGATTTAACTGGTTTGTGATTTCGCCCCCCCCCCTCCCAAAATGTGTAGGATGTGTAATAAAACATATTCAACAGTTTAAGGTGGTTAAGTTTTGTTTCTCTTGAAAGAGTAAGACCTGGTCTAAACTTCTTTCATAAATGCTGTTTAGATTCTGAGTTGAAGGGTCTGTTGTACACATGTTGTTGCCAGTTAGTATTATGTTTCATACACAATTTAAGCAGTGCTCAAGGCCTTGTTTTGGAAATTCCTACTAAAGGTAGGAGTACAGACTTTAAATGGCTGCTGCCAACACTTTAGAGATTTTTATTGTTCTGTTTGACAAATGTATTGTGAGAGTAGGAACTGCTAATAGTGGAATTTGCATCAAAAAGATGAAGATCAACATTACTGAAGAAGTGGGACTCTTCTGCTGGAGCTGGGGAAAAAATAAGCTATGTTACTTGCTAGAATTGTTCAGTTGATATGAAATTGGTCTTCCTTCTTCTGCATATCCCTGTTAGCGCTCATAGGTTGGTAATAAAGGGCTTTTTTTGGCTGTCAAATTGAATTTGGTCATAACCTGCACTTGCAGCTCAGTGCCCAACAAGCACATTATTTCTCAATATTAGTATGATGACACTTTTTCTTCTCTTAAAGGTTCATAATGATGTTGCTTGGCAGTACAATTGCAGTATTGAATGGTATATTAACATCCATATAACCCTCTTTAAGAATGCTGATATCACTTTTGGGGAGCAGGGTGAGCAGACATACTTTAGATCTATAATGCCATAATTGACTTTGGTGACATGCCAGCTCCTAATGCAGTTCTTGATTTTATTTACAGCATCGAGATGACTCAGGAGACAAACCAGACCCCAGGGCCCATGCTGTGTAGTACAGGATGTGGATTTTATGGAAATCCTAGGACAAATGGGATGTGTTCTGTTTGCTACAAAGAACATCTTCAGCGACAGCAGAATAGTGGTAGAATCAGCCCAATGGGTAAGGATGTGTGGTTTGGTTTTTTTCCTTTTAAATTAAAAGATATAGAAGGTGACGAGGAATCCCAGAACATTTTTCAAGAGAACTTCTGAAAGCTGTGTATTAAAACAATGACTATCAAAGAGAATACTGCTTTAAATCACGGTAAAAATAAAAATACATTTCTGTGTGATGTGTTCTGGTCCACTTGGCATTCAACCGTAACGTGCTTTCCTACTTAGCCTCATCTGTTGTCATATTCTTACAGAATTGCTATATTTTGGTTGTTAACGGTATAGCCTTAAATAAGAAGTAAGGTGCAGTAGCAGTGAAGATTGTATGCAGACAGTTCATAGCTGTATATGAGACTATTTGACTAACATATATTCTACAATTTATTCATAACTAACTTGTCAAATTCTTGTTATACAGGAACAGCCAGTGGTTCAAACAGTCCTACCTCAGACTCTGCATCTGTACAGAGAACAGACAGTAGCTTAAACAACTGTGAAGGTGCTGCTGGCAGCACGCCTGAAAAATCAAGGTAAGATGATGGTATTACTTTGGGGTTTGAATGAGCTGTGAGCGTGCAGCAAATTGAAGGCCTGCAGCAATCCTGCCCTATTGTAGTGAGTTTCTGCAGAGGAAGAAGGGACGGTCTACCTGACAGTGCTTTATGAATCTGTGTGAATGAGAACTGATTAAAATATTTGGTGTTGGACTGCTACATTTAAAAGGATGTATTTGATTTATCTGGAGAAATACTTGCTACAGGTTTACCTTTTTTCTTCTAGGAAAGCTAAAATAGAGTAAAAAATGTGTTTTGAAGATACTAGAAGCAGAGATCAGGAACATGTATCAGGAGTAATTAAACAGGTAGTTTATTAATAGGTCTGGACAGTTTAAGATTCTATTATGAATGTGAAACTAACATAAATTATGTTTTTCACCGTACTTAAACAGAAATGTGCCTGTTACCGCTTTGCCTGTAACGCAGCAAATGACAGAAATGAGCATTTCAAGAGAGGAAAAAGTAACACCAAAACCAGAGACTGAGCCAGGTATGTTTGCAGAGTAACACTGTGTACAACTGGTGACTTAAGGGAAGCTAGCTAGTGGTTTGTTTGCTTTCTAAGCGGGCACCTCCTGTTGTGGTGGTGGTTGTGAGGAACTGTTAAGATGATTGTTAAGGATGCTTTTTGAGTTACTCTGTCATCGGAATCAAGGAAACGGACTAGTGCCACAATAGAGTTTTAAGGTGCATGTTCAATGTTAGTAAAAAAAATTGACACCTGTGAGGGTGGCTTTGGCTCCCAAACCTTCATTTTTAAAAGTAGGGCACTCTGAAATTGCATTTGAGCAATGTATTCAGTTTTGAAGTCAAAATGTTGAGATTTCTGTGTATTATCTAGCAGTACAATTCCTGCAAAAATCATGGCAATCAAAATGGCTTGTTGCATTTGGAGAATGGAGTTCTTAATGAATTCCCTTCTACAGAGGAGTGAGGCTGTGGGGGAAGAGAATACATGGTTTAAAAATACTAACAAAAGCTGTTTAGGGTTCTTGAATTAATTGAGTTATCAGTATGTAGAACCAAAGCATTGTTCCATGGATGTGGGATTCTTGCAGCCTTAATTGCTAGGTGTGAATGGTCAATTCAGAAGTTTTATTCTTGTACTGGACGGCTGTAGTAATCAAACTTTAAAGTGTAAACTGTTTCTTGGAAGGTGGCAGAGAAGGACAGCTTTCTTATGTACAACTAGTGAGTGATTGAATTCATATCAGTTTGTTCAGATATCTTAACACACTTCTTCTGTACTTTTACACATCCACACTTTTTTATTTAATTCAACAGTTCTGAAATGGTCTTAAAACACTAAAAGCTGGTGTTTGGTAGGAAGTCTCCTCACTCAGATGAAGATAAAATTCTTTTTTTTTGTTTTTGAAGTCAGTCAGATGAAAATTGCAGCAGATGCTACTCAATACTGTATAAAAAGTGATTTTTATCTAGATGTATCTTTGCCAGCAAAGACTGCTCTAACTGCTCGGTATTTGTATGGAGGATTTTACTGTTTGCAATAAGTCATGCTAAGTCAAGATTTTGTGACGTGAACTAAAGTACAGTTACGCAATATATTGGGGTTTTTATTACGTATAGGCTGAGAGGAGATTTTTGCAAGTATTAACTTCCTGTAACTGATGTTATCTCAAGAGGCTTTCTATATGTAACTGAGAAATAATTTAGACTTTGCTACAGTATTTATAAAACCATCTTGCCGTGTTATGAGTTCCTACCTGAAATGTGGCAAGCAGGAAACAGGAATACATAAAACGGTTCCTACTGGCAGTTCTAATAAGAGTAATTTGTCCTTTTTGCCAGATATAAAGGACAGTCTTCTGTTATTTTTGACATATTGCCTGTTTTTTCAGGTATGGTGGATCAACTTGTATGATAGGTAGCGTCACACAGCACTCTATTGATTAGCACAGAGGAAAAAATGCAAAAGCAGCTCAAGATACTTGGGTGTTGTTGTAAATAATCTTGTTGGTTGAAATGGTAAAAGCTGTCACAAGCTTGTGTAGACATCACTGGAAAAACTACCAGAGAACTTAAATGTGTCTGGAAAAAAACTTGTGGAACAAAACTGCCTTCCTGAGTACATACCTGTAAATTTGTGAGACAGCTGCAGTGACTGTAATGCCGGAGCTCCCTTTCAAGTGTTATGATTTGGCACAGATCGTAGACAGCATAGGATGGTGTCCTTATATACTATTCTTAAGGTTTCTCAGACATCTCAGATAAACAGTGTTGACTGTATTCAGTGGTACATTGATCTATCTCTGTCTCGGAGGCAAGAGAAGCTGGCCTAGACTTCTTATAAAAATCCCTATTGTGTCTGGACTAGTTGCATTTTTCTTCTCTTTTCTCCAGCAGCACCCAATATGTGTTGATCTCTCAAAGAGGAACTGAAACAATCGTAAATAATTCACATCACCTCATAACAACAAAGCTAATACTTTCTATGAGGTGTAATTCTCTAAGATAATGCGACAGTCATGGAGTTGCTAATGAAAACAAAGTCTAGTTGTAAGCACAATCTGACCCTAGCAACTGAAACTTCATAACCATGTATCAGATAGTAACAGATCATGAACAAACAATGTAGCCTTCTAGCAAGTGGCTTGCTCTCTTTTTAGTATCTTCAGCAGTATGAAGTCACATTCTCTTCTGCCAGATTTTCATTAGCAAATGAAACTTTGGATATTTCCCTTACAAGCCAGAAAGTTAAAAATAGAATTACATCTGGTCAACTGATTCATTTTGTTTAGCAGTCTGTAGCATAAAATTATACTTGGTTGCTGTTGGCGTTGAAGCAGCTGACTTGAGAAGGTGGTAAAGTTGAGAACAATGAAGCTTAACAGGCTTATTTTTCTTAATTTTGGTTGGTTGGTTGCTTTTTTTTCTTTGCATGGGTTGAGGTTGCAACCTAGACTCTCATTTAGAACAAATCTGGTGCTAAGACTATTAATTGTATCTTAACATTTGAAGGAAGGATGGATGTAACTGACCTAGTTGGTTGTAATTTACATGTCTAATGTGCTGTGTTTTCTTGTAACTTCTTAGTTCAACTTGTATGTTACAATTTTATAATTGAAGTGGCAAGTCGCGTGTGTTCAGGACAGTTGTGTGTCTGAACTGCTCATAAGTCAGAGAAATCTAAAGGCCTTTATGTTCAAACTCAAATTCCTAAATGGGGACTACTTACGAAATACTTCTTACAGGATTTTGATAAGCATTTACACTTCTTATTAAAGATTGAATTCTAATACAATCTTGCCCAAAGTCAGACTTATACCCAAAGCATTCTAGAAATAGGATTCATAGTGGCTTTTTTTGCCATGCTGAGTTGCAGGAGTTAAATGGAAAACCTAGCAAACGCCTTTCCTGTCCTTGTGTTAAACTATCAGAGCAATATGTCTACCAAGTTGGTGAGGCATAATGGAGCCCTTAAGAAATTGG
>NW_009608145.1:6153-6493 GCF_000690535.1 Cariama cristata
CTGTATAAGAAAGAGAATTGAGTTACATTGTAACTACTAAAAATAAACTGTTCTGAAAACAAGTATGTTTAAACAATCATATTGTTTCAAGTTACAGCATATTTTTAGCATTTTCTTATGCTTTTGTAGGTCATTACCTTGCTAATGATGAGCCTGCAGTCAGGTGTGTCAGTGTTTCCAGATGTGATTAGTATCAGGTGGTTGGAGTGGTTTGGGGTTTTTTTTTTGGGGGGTGGGGTGGTGTTGTTTTTTTTTCTTAAACCCAGTAATAGCTATGTTTTAGGGAGTAGTGTGACTAGCTATTTTTTTGTGAAGCCACAGCTGCAGAGTAGCACTGCTT
>NW_009608146.1:0-453 GCF_000690535.1 Cariama cristata
GCCAGCGCCGACCGGGTCACGCGCTACGGGCTGATGGTGAAGCCCATCCAGAGGTTCCCTCAGTTCATCCTGCTCCTGCAGGTACGGGCGAGGGGTACCTGCACCCACCTTGCTTTGCACCCTATTTTTTTGCAGCCTGGGTGCTGCGGGAAAGGCTTTAGCAAGGGACATGTCTTTGGGTTGGCAGCTTGGTTGCAGCTTTGGGGACCATCCCAAGGACCATCTTCCAAGCGTTGATTTCGGAGGTGCCGAAAGCGCTTCCAGTCGTAGCATCTCCAACAAGGCTGATCTTACCGGGGTGGCTTTTGTCCCCCATCCTTTCCCCCCCCACCCCCAGGACATGCTGAAAAACACCCCCAAGGGCCACGCAGACCGCCTGTCCCTCCAGCTGGCCCTCACCGAGCTGGAGACCTTGGCAGAGAAGCTCAACGAGCAGAAGCGCTTGGCCGACCA
>NW_009608146.1:484-846 GCF_000690535.1 Cariama cristata
AGCGACCGCAGCAGCCTCAACAAGGTGGGTCCTTCAGCCTCACCTCCTCATCCTCGTGGTGGGTGGGTTCTGGAGCTGGAAGTTGAGCTTTGCGGCTTCCCCCTTCCTCTCCATGTCGGGGGTTTCGGCAAGCCAGGATCCCTGTTTTCTCCGAAAGGATGTTGGGCAAAAGCAAATCTCGAGGCTGGCAAGGGGAAATTCTCCTCCAGGGAAAAGCGAGGACGAGCTGCTTTGTCTCATCTGCCTGATTTTGCAATTGTTGGTGGGGGAAAAAAAACAAAACCCCAACCCTCAATGAAGCTATTGCAACACATCCTGGGCTGGGGACGGCCGTGGTGGCAAAAAAGGCAGCAGGGCACCCG
>NW_009608146.1:872-1195 GCF_000690535.1 Cariama cristata
GATCGGGATTTAGGGCTGGGGGATGAAGAGAGACCCAGAAGGGGCTGGAGAAGGGCCAGGGTGGTCTCTCAGGGCTCTGCTCTCTCGGGGGCTGGACAGACAGGCTGCAAAGGGGTTTTTGCATCGTGCCACCTTGGAGCATCTTGCACAGCCGTCTCTGCAGAACTCTGGGTCGTGCGTGCTCCCAGTTGGAGGAAAATCCTTGCAATAAGGGAAAAGCAACCCAAATTTTGGGGCGGGAGGCTTACAAGAGCCCCCAGGCTGATCGGCCCCCCTCACCAGTTCCATCCCCTTTGCAGCTGCTGAGCTCAGGGCAGCGGCAG
>NW_009608146.1:1245-3281 GCF_000690535.1 Cariama cristata
GGGGGCAGCTCATCAAGTCGAAGGAGCGGAAGGTTTTCCTGCTCAACGACATGCTGGTCTGCGCCAACATCAACTTCAAGTACGTGCTGATGACCCCAGACCCCGAAATCGCTTTGCAAAGTGTCGACGTAGCGACCTTCCCCCTTCTCCACCTCAATTTTTGGGCTTTAGTGTGTTCTGCTAGCTCTTCCCCAAGGACTTTGAAAACCACCTCATCGTGTTTCAGAGGGGGAACCCACCTGGTTTGGGGTTGCTTTGCCCCCCACTTTTGGCGTGCCTCCATGCAAAGCCTCTATCCCCTGGTGCCGTGGGGTCCGGGAGCTTGCTGGGACCTCAGGGCTTGGTGGAGGTCGATGCTGCAGAGGGAAAAACCTTCCTCGAGTTCCTCGTAATACCTCTTGATTAATCATTTTCCTCCTTTTCCAGGCCGGTGAACCCAGGGTAGGTGCTGAGTGTGGTTTGCTGTGGTTGCGTGCCCCACGTTTGGGGGTGCAGGCATGCACCAGTGCACGGTCCGGGAGCTTGCTGGGACCTCAGGGCTTGGTGGAGGTCGATGCTGCAGAGGGAAAAACCTTCCTCGAGTTCCTCGTAATACCTCTTGATTAATCATTTTCCTCCTTTTCCAGGCCGGTGAACCCAGGGTAGGTGCTGAGTGTGGTTTGCTGTGGTTGCGTGCCCCACGTTTGGGGGTGCAGGCATGCACCAGTGCACGGCGTGGTGCTGCAAAGGGGTCTTGGCTTGCAAAATGCATTTTGGAAGGGCTTGCAGGGCGAGCCGCGGTGCCTGCTGATTTATTGATATCTGGTTTTTTTGCATCCTCCCTCGGCAGAGGCCAGCTGGAAATTAGCAGCCTGGTGCCCCTGGGTCCCAAATATGTGGTGAAGTGGAGCACGGCCCTCCCGCAGGTGCAGGTGGTGGAGGTGGGACAGGAGAGCGGTGCCTACGACAAGGACAACGTCGTCATCCACAACGCCGGTGCCAAGAAACACGCGCCGGCCGGGCAGGCTTCGCACAGTGAGCACCCATCCCTCGATCCGGTGTTGGGCTTGTTTCGCTGGGAAAGGAGCATCCTCCCATGGACCTCATTTCTCCATTTCTTCACCCAAGATAAAGTCTACCTGGGGCCACCACGGCTCTTCCAGGAGCTGCAGGACCTGCAGAAGGACCTGGCGGTGGTGGAGCAGATCACCCTTCTCATCAGCACCTTGCATGGCACCTACCAGGTATCTACATGCCAGAGCGTGGTCAAACTCATGATTTGGGTAGCACCAAGCTTGAGTGCTTCGCAATAACCACGCGGTTCCTCAGGGACTGCTGGACCATTTCTCCTCCTGGGTCCCCCAGATGAAATTTGGGGATGATTCAGGCTTGTTTTGGAGGCACTTCCATAAGCGATGACTTTTTCCCCCCAGAACCTGAACATGACGGTGGCCCAGGACTGGTGTTTGGCCCTGCAGAGGATGATGAAGGTGAAGGAGGAGGAGATCCACTCCGCCAACAAGTGCCGCCTCCGTCTCCTGCTCCCCGGGAAGCCGGACAAGTGAGTTTGTGGATCACGGGTGGGCTCTTCCCACCCTGGGAAAGAGGAGAAGGAGGCTGAAGATCGACCTGGTGATGCTTTCCCTATGCAGATCTGGCCGCCCCATCAGCGTCATGGTGGTCTTCATCACTCCAAACCCCCTGAGCAAGATCTCCTGGGTGAACCGCCTGCACTTAGCCAAGATAGGACTGCGTGAGTAGCCCCGCGGCGTATTCCTTGCCATCACTCTGGCTTTGAGAAGCTGAATTTGGGAGCGGGGTGGGGGGGTTTGCATCGCTCCGAGCATCCCGACACGAAACAAGGCAGGGGAAAATATTTGGAGCAAGGTGATGGAGAACATTTTGGACGTTTGCATGCTGGAAATGCCGGGAATAGGTAACTCTGGGTCAAAATATTTTGCATTTTGCTGCTCTCGAGTGGCATCTCTGGATTACCATCACACAGTGATGGATTTCTGTTGGTTGTCATGCCGGTGGTGCTGGGCCTGACCCGTTTT
>NW_009608146.1:3378-3652 GCF_000690535.1 Cariama cristata
AAAAACCCCAAAAAGTTCGAGGGAAGGAAAAAGAAAAAAAAAAAAAAAAAAAAAAAAGAAATCTTATTTGAGTGCTCAGATCCCCCCGGGCTGTAACGATTTTTGATTCTCTTGTTTTTAACAGTTTATGTGGTTTTGTTGTTTTGTAGGTTTTTTTAATCTGGGATGCCTAGGGGATAATCCTCTATCCAGGAGTTAGAAACAAAAACACATTAAAGCCTGATGTGAAGAAACACATTAGGGTGTGGGGTTTTTTTTCCCCCCTTTGTATATA
>NW_009608146.1:4136-4384 GCF_000690535.1 Cariama cristata
TGGCCAGGCTGGTTGCAAAGGCAGGAATTGATGCGATCCCTCCTGGGAAACCGAAAATGCGAGCTGGGCTTTGGCTGGATCCCAGTTTTGGGGTGTGCACCCGTACCCTGCGTGTGTTGGGGTAATTTGGGGGTGTTACGGCCCCCCCGTAACCCCGTCTTTCCCGCAGCTCGGCGCCGCGGTGCACAACCCCGTGCAGTCCTCGCTGCTGGGCTTCTCTGCCGTCAGCCACTCGCTGCCGCCACGCT
>NW_009608146.1:4591-6061 GCF_000690535.1 Cariama cristata
TGGGCTGGGAGTACATCCCCGAGGCAGTGGAGGGGGACCTGGCGGGCACGCAGGAGCCCCGACCGACCACCGAACAGCCCCCCACGTCCCCCCATCCCACCGTGTGCTTGGGGTTACGGGATGGGAGGTGAGCCCACGTCTTCTGCATCCATCCTTTGGTGCAACCGCCAGCACCAAGCCTTGAGGAGCGGCACCATCTCCTGTATCTTCCCCCCGTTCCCTCCCCAGCATCGCCGTCTACGGCAGCGTGGACACGGGGACGCAGTGCTTGTTGACCTGCAAAAGCCCGGGGATGCAACCGGTCCTCTGCTTGAGGCACAGCCCTGAGTACCTCTTTGCGGGGCTGCAGGATGGGACCGTGGCCGCCTACCCCAGGAGCAATGGTGAGGGCACCCCGCGCGTGCTTTCGGACAGGCTTTTTGGTGGGACGCCCCAAAAAACCATGGAGCGGGACGTTCTTTGCGCCAGCGGGATGCGCTGGCTGCTAAAATGGTGATAAATCTCCGTTTTTCTTTTTCTTTCCCCCCACGATTTCATTCTTCCCCTTGCAGCCGGTGGCGAGGGGGAAGCTCTTTTGCATTGCCGGGATGAATGCCGGAGGGGCTTGGTTTGGGGGAAAACGGTGGGACGCCCCAAAAAACCATGGAGCGGGACGTTCTTTGCGCCAGCGGGATGCGCTGGCTGCTAAAATGGTGATAAATCTCCGTTTTTCTTTTTCTTTCCCCCCACGATTTCATTCTTCCCCTTGCAGCCGGTGGCGAGGGGGAAGCTCTTTTGCATTGCCGGGATGAATGCCGGAGGGGCTTGGTTTGGGGGAAAACGCGCGGGCAGCGAAGGGCGGGGGGGCTGCCCGAAGGGGCTGGTGCGGGGATGCGCAAGGACTCGGAGCTTTTGGCTTCAAAAAAAGTCACCTTTTTGGTGCTATAAACCAAGCTGACCCCCTCTGAACCTCATCCACGCAAAAGCCCTCTCCTTTCTTAGCTTGCTTTTGGGTTTATTTTCCCTGGTTCCAGCTCAGGCCAAGGCTGCAGCTTGCCGAGAGCCTTCCTCCCCGGGGGACTCCTCGCCTGGGCTCTTAAATAGCTTTGCTTCATCGCTAGAGGGAAGGAAAGAGCCTCAAACGATGCCTTCCCTTGGCCTGGTTTTGGACAAAACCCCTCATTTGCTCGGAGACAACCTCCAGCGAGCGGCACCCAAGTCAACCCCGCGCCAGTAAAGCCACTTAAATGGCGTTTTGGGTTGGGGGTGCTGCCCCCCCCTTCCCCTCCTTACAGCGCCCGTCCGAGCCAGTTAATGAAGCGGCTTTAATTTAACCGTGGTTGCGTAAGTGCACCTGGAAGGCAGCGAGGCACTGGCGGGGCTGCGGGGTGGGGGTTTTAATCTTATTCCCATCTTTTCGGAAGGACAAAGCTTTCCCCAAATAGCTCGTTTTTGATGTGGAAAATCAGGATTTGCTGAAAGGCGGCTCGG
>NW_009608147.1:0-255 GCF_000690535.1 Cariama cristata
TCACTGGTTTAACCGGTGCTGCTGCCAGGCCCGGAGCTGTCCCATCCTTGGGGACACCGATCTGTCCCCAGGCCCAGCACTGCCTGTCCCCAAGGGATGGCGTGTGATAACCGGGGGTTTCCCCTCTCTGCTCAGGGTACCCCAAACTGGAGTCGAGCCAGGTGTGCTCCCTGCAGAGCCTCCCGCCCCCCGGCTCCGCGCTGGCCTCCTTCCCCACCGCAGCCACGCCGGGGGACCTCAGCCTGACCACTTCCC
>NW_009608147.1:301-590 GCF_000690535.1 Cariama cristata
CCAGAGCTGTGTCTCCCTCATTGCACCCTGGGGTGCCCGTTCCCCCCCAGCACCACTCTGGTCTGACCCCTGTCCCCGCATCACGGTCCTGTGCAAAAAGGAGATCCCGGCACGGCTTATTATTTATCTTCAGCATTATTGTTATTATTATTATTCCACCTCAAACACAGGCGTTGGAAGGTGGCCAGAGGGCACCAGGAGCCCCGCTCTGTGCTGGGGCAGGACACACCTGTCCCCGTGGGGTGGGTGTCCTGTCCTGAGTGGGCTTTGGTACACATCTGCCCAGCTT
>NW_009608148.1:0-248 GCF_000690535.1 Cariama cristata
GTCTATTTATGAAGCTTGAGCAATCCTTTATCTCTGACTTTCTCTCCAGCTAAATCCATCAGTGCTCTTTCTCATAAGCGTGCCCTCCGCGCCCACCGCCCGCGCTGTGCGGATGATAACAATTAACAATAACGGCACGAGCAGCTCTTAACGAGTTATTTTGCTAAGGTGAGAAGTGTGCAGGAGCCCGCAGCACCGGCAACGACCGGACTCACCCCTTCCCTTGCACCACGAGCCGTGCCACCGGC
>NW_009608149.1:0-20550 GCF_000690535.1 Cariama cristata
CCCGACCCCACAGCATCCCGGAGTGGGATTTGCAGGAAAATAAATCCCCCGCCTTTTAGGCGAGGCGTTAAAATACACGACAGACCACGTGTATGCGCTTTAATAAGGCTTCCACAGCTCAAATGACAATTTTAATCCGATAATGTTTGCAAATAACAGACAAAACGGTAACTGGGCCTTTGATCACATCTTGTGCCTGCGTCCTCCGTGAGATACGGCGATGCGGCGGCGTGGCCGCGCGTCAGCTCTCGGAACCACCGCCCCGGCCCTGGCTAATTCCTTCCATTTAATTTTGCAACGTTATAAGCTCAAGGAAGAGATTTTTTTTTTGTAACATTAAAGAAAATTAACAGCAAATTGAAACAACGAAAAAAAAAGTACCAAGGACTATGTACACAAGCGAGTGCTTCAGTCTGGGAAGAAGAAAACCTCCTGCCCGTTCCTGAAGGACGGAGCGGCTTCGGCACACGGAATTCCTGCCAACGTCTTTACCTTGGGAAAGAATATGCGGGGCCAAATTGCCCCCCAAACCACCTCTTAAGAGCTCCATGGCCCCTCAAACGCCGGCTGCTTCGCCCCACAACCCGCCGGGGACGGGGAGGAGGACGCGGAGCCCCTGCGCTCGGCACAGGCCAGCTGGAATCCTTCGGAGAAAAGAGAACATTTAAAATAAACGCTACCGGGGTTGTCAGGACGGGACGCGTGGCCCCTCTCCCCCGGCCGTCTTGCAGCCCCAAACTCCTCCAATCCTTTAAAAAAAATGAAGCTGATGCGGCAGCAACCCAACTCTCCGCATCATGTTTTGCCACGGAAACAAGTTAAAAGGCTGAAAAGGAAGAGGAAACGTCTAACTTTATTACGGAGGCACCTCGACAGTGCCCTTTTTTTTTCCCCCCCTAAAGTCTGGAAGTGGTACGCTAGTTCCTGCTACTAATAGGCAACGGGGAGAGCGCCTTTCTGGGAGCTACAGATGTTAAAAAAAAAAAAAATTAAAAAAAAATTATTAGTGCATTCCTGAAAAATGAGGAGAATAGAGGGGAAAAAACAAACCCTCTTCCCATGGGAAACACGCCAGCCACCCGTGCCCCCTTTGCCGTCTCCGGTTCAGGTTCTCCCAGGCCATGGGCGTGAGCGCTCCCAGCAGTCCCGGACTGGAGGAAAAGATGTTATCAAAAGTCATTAAATTACCCCACGTTTCTAAAAAACACAGTTCACAGAGAAAGACCAGGTGGTTATTTAAAGATCATCAAACATTTGGAAGTGAAGGCGAGCGGCTGAGAAGCCGGCGGGGGCGGCGAGGGAGGCGGGCCCCAGCCCCTCGGCGATGGAAGGCTGTCGGAGGCAGACCACGGCTTACATTTGGGGTTAAACAGATGAAGGTTTTTTTGTTTGGGTTTTTTTTTTGTTGTTTTTTTTTTGTTTTTTTTTGAAAGAGCTAGACATTCCTCACAAGTAACAATTTCTTTACTTCCATGCTGTACTGAAAGAGTAATAGTCGATCAAAGACAGGATTATCTGTAAGCAGGTTACGCCTAAAGAGTTACTCGAGAACAGATCAAGATGTTTTTGATCTACTGGATTACAACCCCTCCTCGGACAGACGAGCGCGGTGCGGGATCTGAGTCAGGAAATACAGGAGAATGCCTCCGTCTCCCTCGCCTGTAAACACGGTACGCTCTCACTGCTGCTAAGCTTTCCAACCTTCCTGTTGCTTTATTAAATATAAAATCGGGAACGTTCTCTTGAAGGCAGGACGTCCTTCAGTGCAATCTGCTTTGACATAAGGCATTTTTTGGGGGGGGGGGGGGCAGTCATTTCAGAATGGGTTTCTGCCTTCTGGAAGAGTCAAAGAGTTCAGTCCTGCATCCACTTTTGTTTCTTTTAATGCCCTACCGTGTCAAAATCCTCTTCCCTTCTGGTCACTCCTCTGTTGCCAACGCTTTGAAAACCATCAGTGTCCAAGTAAACCAGTCCCTGAGGAGAAAAGAAACGACCAAAAGATGATGACGCTTATGGGACGGAGATGAAGTCAGCATGGGCTTACATAAAAGGGGAGCAGGGGAAAAAAAAAAACACGAAACACAACTGGACTCACCTTTAAATCCTTCTTCAGGCATACAAACTGGGGATGGAAAGAAAAAGGCACAGCGTTAGAAGTCTCCCGACAGTCGTTTCTAAACAGATCTTTTGTCTGAGCGGCGGCATGCCGCCGAGTCTCCCATTGACGGTGACAGGAAAGCTTTGACGTTGCTATTTTCTACCTTTACAACCCAAATCCAACACAATCCTTGGCCACCAATACTTCGCCCAAAATCACAGTGGCAAGGTGCCTTCCCCAAGCCCCAAACCTTCCGGGCTGCCCCGCCTCACCTTGCATAACGTCGTCCATCGCCGCGTAATCCGCAATTGGTTCATCAGCCTGGAAAATGAAGCAGAGCAGGGGATTAAGGAGCAAGCAACCTCGTGTGGAAGTTCACAGCCCGATCAGTTCACGGTGCTGCTCTGGAGGCGAGCGGGGAACAGGTCTCTTGCTCAAACGCTGCCTGGGAACAAGAGGGGAGGACTCGCTCCCTAATTTAGCAGTATTTTGGGCTGGTACGCACACAGCTCAGCAGCAAAGGGCAGCTGATAAATGCTCTTTAGAATACAAAAAAAGAGGATTTTCCTCATCCAAGAAGGAGCTCCAGGGGGAACTCATTAAATTAGGCTACCCAGCAGCCACGGGTGGGCACGTCTAGTGCACAGCAGTTTTCACACGCACCACAACGTGCTTCTCTCTGGCTGTATAAAAACCAGTTCAATTCTCAGCTTTATTCGACTCTATTTTAGCAGCCATTCTCTCGTGTTACCTTTAATAAAATGACGGACTCGGGGATGACTCCCAGGCTGCCGAGCGTTGCCGTGTCATCGCTCAGTATCTTCCCATCGATTGACAAATTCTGGTCGAAGGGAGCAACTGAAAATGCATGCATGATCTGTGCCAACACAATGAGACATGCTGATTTTGTGCGGAGGGAAAAAACATATCGCTGAGCTACACAAAAATACCACCTTTAGAAGAGCAACGCGTGCCTTTCAAGGCCACGTGGGACTTTATACTCTTTCCCTCCATCCCCTCCCAGCCACGTGCTCCTAATCTTGCATTTTCTTCCTCAAGACGACTCATTCCTTGGAAGGAAAACCCCTTACCTGTATTTTCAGCTCTTTCAGCGTCTGATTAGCAGAAACAAGAAGCGCTTTCTCCCCTCTGACTTTCCGGTGCCGGGTGCTTCGCCTGATGCCTTGCTTTTGGTAAGTGACGTAGCTCTGGTGTGAGATCTTCTGGCGCTTCGCGCCACCGTTGGTCTAGAAATAAGAGGCAAAAATCAGGAGCCCAGGTTTGGGATTGGTGGAAAATACAACCTCCCTGTACCCTGGACTGCGTTTCGGGCGAGTCGGTCATGCGAGGGACGGCACGAAGCGCTGAAAAGCCCATTTGAAAGCGAACCACTGCACGCAAGTATCGAGAGGACCGAAGGACTTGCCTTGCAACCTCGGTTCCTGCTTCCAACGCTAGCGCGGGGCGGATTACCAGCCAAGCGTGTGAGTCACCATCAATATTTGATCTCTCCAAAAACAAAGTGACGGTGTGGTACAACCATTAAAATGACAAATTTAAGACACTGTTGTTTTCGCCTGCTAGTGGTAAACAGAGGAGGAAGGCTACCCCATCATGCTGACGCAAGAGGATGATGCAAAAACCAAGGAACCTGGCGGCGTTTTTGATCTCTACCTGGTTAAAATCTGGGTCTTGCTCCCCCTCTGGCTTGTTTTCCTCCCTTTCCTCTTCAGCTTCTGAGCTGCTCACGTTCAGCTCCGGAGCAGCGTCCTTCATTACCTGAAGTCATAAAAATCATTCTCCGTCACTAACCCGACAGCATCGGCCCAGACTGTCACATCACGGCACACCGCTTGCAGAGACCTCCAGGATGCCACCTTGATCCAACGAGCCGAGGCAGAGCAGGAAGAACCCAGGGATCGGCTCCACAACCTCTGCAAAGTCTTCTCCACCCCTCCCCAGCTGCATCGAACCATGGGGGCATTCGGCCCAGGAGAAGAAGCTTCTCTACTGCCTTGCAGGTGCTTCCTGCGGCTCAGGACCTACCCTCCTCTCTAGGCAAAAGGAAAGTCCCCAGGGGCCTGGACTGATTTCTTTCCCATTAGCTGCCTGCTTCTCTGGTTCATCTAAGTGTATTACGAAAGCCCTAACACAGAGAAAGGAATATTATCTGTAAATTAGACACTTATCCATCCCTGCAGCAGACCCACAGAGGCACTCAGCACCATTATTTATGGGTCTGGAGGTTGTAAGTAAATGAAATCTAAATAATTTACATGAACATATAAATAAAAAGGATGTTCAGTTCTGTGTAAGTCACTCCAGGAGGCACAGATCTGCCGGACGTGAATTCACATCTAGGCTTCAGCTGGAGCTGGGGTTTGCAGGAGCCCAGGAGACTGGCGCGCTCTCCATCCTGGATGCCCCAGAGCTCACTTCTCCGTCAATGTATTTGCAATTAACAATGCAATCCCAGCTCCCAAACATCCAGCACCAACCACAGCCTCCCCAGAGCCCTCCAGATTCCAGCAGTGCTGCCCTATGCTGATTTTATACGGCCGTGGTTTCCCTCTTGCAGCATCAGCCAGAAGAGGTACCCAGGGGTTGCAGAGGGGGAAAAGCAGGGGCAAGGGGACGGGAAACACTCCTCAACTTCACAAATCAAAAGTGGCAGGGAAGGAAGCAGGGGCTTCAAGTGCCGCCGGCCACAACCCTCGCCGGAGCGGCCCCCGGCCACAACCCTCGCCGGCAGTGCTGCCGCGCTGCTGGCAGGCATTATTGCTGCTTCGCATCTCGCTGAGGCTGCCCTGTTAATGAGGGATCTTGCAGGCAAGCTCTCGCCCCCTCTCTCCAACTCCAGCTGCTCGGCAAAGAATAGCTGCCTGTTTTTTGCCAGCCCCACGTGCGAGCGTGGTCCCGTCCAGCACCAGAAAAAAAACAAAAAGCAACCCTCCTCTGCACCAGAGCCAAGACACAGCCTTGGGATTCAGCCTCCAGACAGGCTAAAAATCCGTAGCCGATGGCTCAAGATGGTGCTGCGTGCTCTACATCTCACAACCAAGGCAGAAACCCGTCCAGCCTCCGGCACCCTGCAGTTCTCCGGGCTCCAGCTCCTCCCTTAGATTGACAGGGAGGTAGAAATCAACGAGAGGCAAAAAAAACCAAAACCAAAACCCAACCCCACGCTGCAAAGGTGCAAGGAACTCCTTTATCTGAGCTTGCCCACGAGCCTTGGTTTCCCCCTTAAAGAATAAAACAAGCCCTAAGGAGGAAGACTTACTGTACCCAGCTTTTGGGTACCTGCAAAGCCAGTTCTAGTCTTGATACTAATCCCTTAAGACACCAGTAAAGCGGAGACATAATTCACAGCTTCGGAGGGGATCGTGAAAACTATCTCTTAAGTTCACTACTGTTACATCAGCATGGAGGTTAAGAGCCTATTTCTATCTAGGAATAAATGTCACTTGAGCAACCAAGAAAGGAAATGACAAATATTGGAGGGGGAGGTGAACAGGTAGAGCCTGGTAACACGATTACGAAGACAGGAACAGTTACAACACTGCCTAAAATAATCAAAGCTGGGAACATTCGTGAAGATAACTGGTAATGCAAAGGATTCGGTCTGGCAAAAGGAAGCCTCGAGAAGACCAAATTTTCAGAGTAACTACAGCCAGAATTTCCCCATTTGCTGTTTTAGCCAAGGCAATAGCTTCCACGAGCCACGGAGCTGGGTGCTTTTTGTCCGCAGAGAGCAGCCCTGCCCACCACCATCACGGGCCACCCAGCAACCCCCCAGCAGGGACACGGCAGGCTGCGGTAGCCGTCTCGCCACCGTGTCCGGATCATTATTTGGGTGCTCGGCGCAGTTTCCGTTAAACGAAACGGAGCCAGGATGAGCAAGGACCGAGGGAGAGAGCCCATACCTTTTTATTATCCACCACTTTATGGATGTAGATGGTTGCTTGGGTGTACTCACGCAAATCCCGCTGCTGTTGACACAACAGCCCTTCTCTGCACTCTGGACAGAGTTCTGGGGAGGCACAAAGGAAAAACGCATTTAATTGCTTCAGCTCCTTGGAGACACCTGCCCAATGCCTCTCACCGCCAGCCCAGAGCGGATCACATAACCAGGGGCATCTGCCAAGCTCCGTATTTACCACTGATCCCCTTAGATCTGACCCTTTATCTGAAAAGCAGCCATTTCCCAGGGAGTCGGCACCAATCAGCAAAAGAACAGAGCACAGACAGCAGCAAAAGCTGCACTCACGGGGTTCAGAGGTGTAAAGTGCGCTCTCGGGGTCCGCCCCAGCAGCTTGCGTTCGGGTGATTTTGATGACGTGATCCACGACAAAGAGTTTTTGAATCCTCTCCCACTCGCTGGGCCATATTAGAGCTATACTGTGCAAAAGAACAAGAACGTGCTTTATGACATGGAAAAGCCAAGCCCTAAGCTCCTGAACAGCCTCCCCTTTTCTTTTTAGTCTGTTAACGAAAGAAAGGCTGCAAAAATCAATCCATAACCCCAGCTGCACGGGAGGGCCTGTACACCCAAGATAACAGGGGAACAGTAGCGTGTTATTAGTGATGCTGCTTTGCTCCAGTCATGCTGGAGGGAGGATGGAGGAGGAGAGGAATGGAAGATCTGCTACTTTTAGTGCTGCATCATTGCAGAAGCAACGCTACGGAACATGAACTCCAGCCCAGTGTCCAGCGCTCCAGGGGCAAGTCTCACGGAAAGCAAATCATAAGGAAGCTAGATGTTTCTATGTGCCGGTCAAATTCAGGGTACTTTATTGTTAGGAACTAGCCAAGCTGAAGTAAGCTCTCTTTTTTCCTGACCCAGCATCCTTTGACAATTTAGGTCTTGTCTTGCATGAAGGCTAAGGTGGGCCTGAGAAAGCATATGTGTTAATTTTGTTCAAAGGAAAGCATTTGCTCCTTGTGTTGCTGCGGCTCAGCGAGCCTCCAGGAACGTTCCCCAAGGCTCGCGAGAGACGAAGGCACCCGGCAAAGGCAGACGTGTGAAGAGAAGAAACTCACAGTTTGGAGTCTTCTTTGGTCATGGAAGCGTAGGTGAACATGAGACCCCCGTGGGGGCAGAGAAGAACGCTGTTTCCTACCGAGGACATGGGGCTGCATCGCGTCGGCCTCCTGCGCGGGCAAAGGAAAGCGGTTTGCAAAGCGTGGTCAGGTTATTTCATAAAAACCACAACTCTGCAGGCAGCCAAGAAGAAATCACAGGTGAATGTTTACAGAACGCATTCCAACAGGGAATATTAAACTACTACCAACGAGGAAATCAGATCTGCTTTCCTGTGCGTTGCAAAATTACTCTCCTATCTCGCAGAGATTTCCATCTCCTACCACCAGCTGCCCATGGAAACAGGACTGAGCGTTGACCTTTGCCTAGGATACAGCTCCAGACAGATGAAAAAACTAATCAGGTTACTATCTAATCCGACCATCTGGTTAAGACACGGTAAACAAGGAAATTCAGTTTCTTACAAGGTATTACAACCGATAATGAGTCCTGCAAAAATCAGCTTCCTTGTTTCCACAAGGCAAAGCGCAGGTAACTAACTACACACCGCACCAGCACTCAAAAGCAAAATCATTATCTACAGCCCCCCCCCCCCAAGGAATAAAAAGCATCAAAAACCTCAAACCAAGTTACCTGACAAACTTCCTCCATTCTTCTACAAAGAACTGCGAAACAATATACAGCTCGTCTGTCTCCTGGAAGTGAAAAAAAAAAAAAAAAAAGATCTTTTCTAATTAATCCAACAATAGGGAAGTGATGATTGCTCAGCTTTTTCTGCAGCGCTCATTCTCTTCTGAGACCTCAGCATTTTTACCATGACAACTCCATCCGAGCACGCTGGGAAAGCCAAGTGAAGTAATTTGGGATCAAGTACTAAGCACTTACATTACTAATCTCATGTTTATTACAAAGTTAGTTTAGCTTTAGATCCAATTACTTTTAACTCGCAGCAGGAAACGGTCATTTCCCCCGGGGCAGCTAAGACTCCCCAGCACCACCTTTTCTCCCCAGCTACCTGGGGCCTAAAGCAGGTGCATCCCGGCACCCCACAGGTGTGGGGTGAGACCACCCCAGCCTGCTTCATTTGCTTCACCCATCAAAATCCAGAAGTTTCTCCTTTTGGCAGCAGCACGGGTTCAAAACCACTGCCATGCACCCTCATGAGGCAGTGGTTTTAGGATAAACCGGTTTTCCTGTCCCGACTGATTTGCCATTAGATAGTCTGCTCCTGGACAAGAAACCACCTAGATCCTAACAGCCGGCTGACAAAATCCTTTCTGTGCTCACCTATCCTCACCACTTCCCCTAACGCAGATCTGAGAGCTCACTCCATCTTTCTGCAGGAAAATTCAGCACACCTGAGGAATATATTTGTTTTTTAATCTCCTCTCGATTAAATTGCTCTGCTTATTTTCTTCCCCGAACCTCAACTGTTTTGGATCAGGAAAACTCAAAAAGCTTGAGGGAAAAGATTCTCAGCTCTTTTTTTTTCATCCTCCCTTGGGAAATTCAAAGAGAGCGGAGGACGTAGCCTCGCTGTCTGGAGAGACCCTCATATTGCCAGCTGACCCATGGTGATGGGCTCCAGCTTTCCATCACCTACTCCAGCTACAAAAGCAGACCCAACCAGACACCACCCCTGAATACCGCCGGTAGGACCTGGCAGCTCTCCAGCTCAGCACAGAGCTTTTCCTATTTAAACCCTTTCGGAGCTTCCTGGTTCCGAGACACGGATCTATCCTGACCTCAATATTTACTCACAGCTGGAGAAGGCACCCGAGAGCGGTAAGCTGCCCTCACAAGTAGGAGCAACTGAGGCAGAGAGCTCTGCCAAAACACCTTGGCAGGATCTAAGACTCAATCATTAATCAGCACCGTGTGATGTCCAGGAGCCAAGGCGTGGAGCCAACAGCTTGTGCCATTTCTTCTGAGCCGCCTTGAAGCCCCAAGAAAGTCCTGGAGAGCTGCACACTTGTATCAGGGAGAAGCCAGTACGAGAGGTCTTGCACAACCACCACTTCTATTTACAGGGTTTCAGCATTTAGGGAAGCTCTCCCCGAGCTCTCGGGATGCAGGAGGATGCTGGAGCGCATGCGAATTTTGCCTGACCAGCAGCAAAAGCCCAGCCCGCTCGGGAAGGCAGATGGGGGGCAGCAGAAAGCCGCCTCCACTGGCACGGCTGCATCATTTCGGTCCTTCTAGGGGCGGATATAACCACAGCAGCAATATTGTCGCTGCTTATCGCGCTGACTCCGGGCCAGCAACAGCTATGTTGGCACACGAGCCATTCTCGTGTATCTTTAGCAGGGCTTTGTGCCAGCACAGCTAATCGGGGGAAATCACACCTCGGCACAACACACGTGTAAACTCTGTTGGCACAGGCTTCCCAGCGCAGGCACGGTCTCACTCAGACCGAGTGAATGATTATCAGGCAGTGTCTCTCAGGTGAAATAAAATTTCTTAGGGAGAGGGATAAAAGCTAATAAAAACCTCCCCCAACCCCTGCTACGTTCCCCTGGTTGCTTTCCTTCCCGTACCTGAGGCCAGCTGCCCAGGCAAGGTCTGCATTTATCATGAAACAGGTTCTGGAGAGAAGTCTTCTGCTCGCTGGCCATCATCTTATGCAGAGCTTCATTTTCCTCCCCTTCACGCTCTAAAATCTGCATGAAACAGTTAATTATACCACAGCTTCAGTTCCTAGCTGCTATTAAAAGGTGGTATTATTTTCTTCCACTGCACTGGGTCATATTAAAAAGAAAACCAGAAATACGACCATGTATTTACAGTCAACAAAAGGGTAGCATTATTTGGCAAATACCTTGCACTGGGAACAGCACTCTTTGTTATTTGGGAATTCAGGGGCCTTTGGAAAATATTGCTTGAGTTTCTCCCAGGCTTCCTTCGAAACCACCCTCCGTTCGTTTTCAGATATGCACAGGTCACCTGCAGAGAGAGAGCCAAGAAAAGGGCTTTGCTCTTGTCGTGCTCAGCAATGTTTTGCAGCCTTAACTAGATTTAAGAGATTACAGGGTATAAATGTGGGGGAAGATATTCACGCACTTATCAGCCAACACCCTGTCAGCCAAAGAGAGTGCAACCAATACACAAAAATCACCTTCTACTTCTTTACCATTTCCTTGTTTAAACAGGAAAAAAATTAATATGACTTTAATTCTTAAAAATGTGCTTTAGATTTCAAAGCTCATGAACCAAGCACCTGATGAAATACAAGTGGCAGTAAAGAGATGCTCTGAAAAGCAAGGACAAGCCAAAGAGGGCACAGGGCTATGGTTTTCTGATCCTGGCTCTCCATAGCTACATTTTTATGGTGACTCCATTTATCAAGCTGCAGGCTAACCCCATGCCCCCTGAAATGGGAGCCAGGTTCTTTCCGCACTCTTGAAAAGCAAAGTTACAGCTGCATAATCTCAGACAGCTTCATGTGCCCTATCCAAGCACTTCAAAACCTGGAAAGGACAGATTTTGCACCCTAGACCTGCTCGAGGGAAGAGCTGGAGCGTGAAGATATGAAGCAAGATTTACCAGCTACCCCCCAGACAACTTGTCTGCTGTATTGTTTATCCTGATGCTCAAGCAGCGCACAAAAAACCCGCAAGAACGGTCTAGCATGAGGCATTTGTGCTCATCATTTGTGCAATAGGAGTAGCAGAAAGATCACGCTCACGCATTTGGACACCCCGTGTACGCATGACGACACGCGCTTCCGCGGACAAACAAAGCTTGGGAAAACTGGAGCAGGCAAGGGCTCAAGGATCCAACCAGCCGCCTGCTTGCAGGCTTGATGATCACCCAAGGGGAAAACACAACTGCGTCTCCCTACGAGACAGCAGCTGGGAAGGCAAGGCACGGCTGCGCTCCAGGCAGTTGCAGCAAGGAACAAGAGGAACAGTCGTTGCAACACCAAGATGTAAACCGGATTTAGGTGCAGCATGGGAATATTCATGTCTCAACATGGATTTCACCAGCAAGAGGGAAGCAAAACAGCAACTGCGAAGTTGTGGTGCTGAGCAGTGTTCAGCAAAGGGCACGATACCTTATTATCTGCTGTTCTACAGCCTGAAGAGCTACAGAAAGAAGACAGGGAGAAAAGGCTCCTTCCTCCCCACTCTCCGGTAGCTCTTTAATATTACAAGCAGCTCCTCAGGCCCACAGACCCGTCAGCTTTCCTCACTCCAGCCAAGCCTGGAGTTCTGCCAGCCCCAAAGGGAAAAAATAGCAACGTTCCCCTCCTGCTTTTCCTCTAATAAACAAAGGTCAGGCCGGACTGCTTCGATGCAGCACTTAGCCACTTGTTCTTCATCAAACATGACCAAGTGGCCCAGCTTCACCATATGAGGAGGCAGAACCAGGCTGCTTTCCAGAGCCAACAAGGATGGGGAAAAAAACTGAGCTTGTACAAATAAGTGCTTTGACATCACATGATTAATGAAAACAGATTAATACGCTGTTGAGTGAAAGAGGTGGAAAAACCAGATCTGGGTGTGCGGGGAACAAGTGCTCTGCCATCTGGAAGAAGATGATCCCAACTACTGCTGACCCTGCTTCCCCCTCCTGCCGTCCAGGGACACATTTTGGGCATGGACATCAAAGAAGTCCTAGCTTGGTATCTGGAAAAAATTATTCGCTGGGGTCAAGCAGCTACTAGAGAGTGAGAAATTGCAGCAAAGATGCAAAGTGACTTCCTAAGGGAATGCCTGGATGGCCTTCAAAAGTGGGCTTTCCCAGCGCCTACCATGAAGGCAGGAACTTCCTCCACAGCAAAATTAAGGCCGTAGGACCCAGCCTACAGATTTGCTGATACACTCCAGAGGGAAATTCTAAAGGTGGAAAGGTTATTTTCCACGAGTAACTGGAGGTTAGCTCAAGATGATGAAACCTGATCTGCCAGCAGCCCCCCATATTTAATATTATTTATTCTGATATGACCCAAAGTCACAGATCAACTAGCAATTTATCAGCATAATATTTTCAAAGCCCTATTGGCCTATTTTTATCACGTCTGGCTATATTAAATATTTCATCACCACGCTGCATGCTTCTATTTAACAGCAGCAGCCTTGCGGCAACGGGGAATACGGCGTTAAAGGCTCTGAAAAACAGCTAACACCGTGACAAAGTGCTTAAACGCTCTGCTTCAAAATGAGGCTTTACCAAGCCATTACTCTACACCCTTGATTAGCCTTGGTGACAGGAGGTGTATTGCTAATTTATGGCATGTTTCTTTCTCGCTAGGAACAAGACTGAGCATCCTTGGCAGGGAAACTGATGCCTACAAACAGGAGCTTACTAGAACAGAGTCATGTCTGGGAGCGACAGACAAGCTAAAAAAGTGAGATTTAAACAACAGGGTAGCCAAGGATGTAGCTAATGAACCGTCACTCAGCAAAACAACTAACATCGGGTCAAAACCTTATGTAAACGGACACCAAAGCACAGCAGGTTGGTAAATCGATATCCTTCGTGGTCCCAGCCACTGGCAGATAAGCCCGTGTTTCTACAGTTGTTAGGTAAGTGCTCCTATTTTAATGTAAACCAAGAGAATAAATGGATACTCTCAGCTCGCACCTTGACTGATGTACACCACCTGTTTTCCTCCTAATACTTTCAGAGCTTCCAAGTGGCCGCAGATCTTTGGTGCTGCCCTCGCTCCATCATGTCACTTCGTTAGCGAGAGGAAGAGATGCTCCCTTCCCACAGCCCAGCATTTCCCGTAGCAGCCAGGCGACTCTGCCTTGATGGCCCTTTCACCGCCTTACGAAATCTGGACTACAATGTGACAGCGCGCTTGCAAATAAAAGCTCAAAGTTTGAGTGTCAAGAAACACCAGGAAAATGAGATTTAAGCGCATTTCTTCAGTAATTACTCATGTTGGCCTTAGACAGAGCAAAGGCTACAAGGTTAATGTCTTGAGCAGTGGGCAACAACAGATATATTCAGCTCCGTCCCCCATAGAGACTTACCATGTGGGCACACGATGTCTTCATTAAAATTTAACTCCTCTTCCTCCTCTCTTTTCTCTTCATTTGATTCATCTAATTAAAACAAACAAACAAACAAAACAAAACCAAGAAGATTGCGCAGAGTTCCTGTCTCAAGGAAAAGGAAAAAAAATCTTTGGGGGAAAAGGAGCACGGTTGCCTTTCAAATTGCAGCAAAACCCTTAACCCAAGGGAAAGGCTGGAAGGAAATTTGTTATTCTCGAATGCCTTGGCCTCCGGGCAGGCAGGATTACAGCCTACAGGCCACGTAGGAGTGCTTTGAAGTGCCTGGAGCACAAGCCCGCCCTTTGTGAGATTACAAAGGATGCATTTGTTATGGCTAAAACACCACGGGGGGTTCACTGCTCCCAAAGATCTGGGAGTTTAACCTAAACACAAGTCTAGGTAAGAGCGCAGGGAGCGGAGATCTTCCTGGCAAAATATTAGTCCGCTCTTTGCCTTGAGGACACTGATCTAAACCAGATGCTGCCTGACAAACTAAGGGGGAGCCTGCCAGGGGTTTGACAAGCCCCACATTAATGTATAAATTATAGTTAAGAACTGTAGCTCCACAGACAGCGCTGGCCGCTAAATCGGAGCATCATAAACACAATAATGTGTTAGTAAGAGTCTCTAACAACCTGCGTAACGAGCAAGTTGGCTTGTGAGCAATTCAAATGTACCACTGGGAGTTGCAACCTGTTGCGAAACCAAGGTCACCACTGAGGAATGACGAGTAGTAACTCGGCGGCGAAGTATGCTTCTCTCAATGAATGCTCCACCAGCAGTGCCAGCTCACAGATATTATCAGGAGGGCTGTGGTGTTCGCGGAGCCTTCAAGCCCAAGATCAATGCCATTAGCCCATCATCTCCACTTTCATTCAAAGAAGCTTCTTGCCCTCAGTTCCGAAACAAAAAGCTTAACAAAATATCCAGTTTCCAAAGGTTTAAAGAGCAGAAGGCAAATAAAACAAACATCTATTCTCACAGACTCATGATATGGTAATAGAAGAGAGTTCAATTCACGATTTCTTTTTCTAGGCTGTGTTTTCCCAGTGCCAATTTACCAGCCGTGCTGTTTCACCCCTAGACCTTCACAACGAACATCTTCATCCCTTCCCCAAGGTAATTTTCATGTTTCTTCCTCCCCTGTGCTCTCTCATTCACATAAAAGCGTATGAAAAGATTACGTGTCTGGAGCAGTAATTTTGCACAGCTTTGTAAAACTACTTATTACCTCATCTTCTTCTCCAAGTACGAAGATCACCCAGTAGTTTTGAAGCTTATCAAATAAAAAGCTGCTTAAATGAAACAGCTTTTTATTTGATTTATTATCCTTCCCTCCCTACTCATAGAAGGGAAGCAAAACAATTACAGGAACACCTGATGTGTCTTTTGTTAGGGGGTACCAGTCAGAGCTGGTGGGTCTCTACAGCAGCAGAACTACCTTTGTTTTGTGCATTTCCATTAATTTTTCCATTACTGTGTTCCGTGTCTTCATCTTGCTCATTTAATTGCTCCAGAGCCAACTGACGCCAGCTCCGCAAGGATGCCTTTCCAACCCAAAACCCGTCGTTCCTGCAGAGAGAGAACAGCGTTGGCAATGCGAATTACAACTGTTCTCCTTCAGAGCTCAAACAGTAAAATCTTAGGAAAAAGCTATTTAAGCACCTCTACGAATCTCTGACAATGTTTGAAAGCGTCGGGACTTACATACCCCTTGACTGTTATCTTCAGCAAGTTCGTAACGGTTTTGTAGTCTTCGTTTAACTGGTTTTTCAGTCGCAAGATTCGACACCTTTCTACCACACAGTCCTTGCAAAGTGCTTTGACTGGGGCGGGGGGGAAAAGAAACACAATTTGTTGCACACATGGCTGAGCTTCTTGCCTGTTTGAACGCGCTCAGACAGGTATGTACCAACTATCCTGCCTTGTGACCAGAGATTTCACACGTAAATGAGGAGATCCCTGGGGTTACTGCCAGATCAGGCCACATTTGAAGCTTAAATAAGTGTAAAACACTTCAGATGAGGTGCGATCTGTTCTGCTAGCTTCGCAGCTCTCCGCCACTGGTATCAACAGTTTGCAACTACAGCTGTGAGCCAGGTCACACCAACACAGCCCCACGGGAGTCAAAAGGCAGGACGGTTCAGGCATATGCAAGGAAAAAGACTATATTGTGGCACTTTGTCGGTTAAACCCAGAAAAAGAAAACCCCTCCTGCAAAGCTACACTGGACCAACAGAAGTGGAAACCCTACAGCTGGGCATATATTTTCATCTGGAAGCAAGACAATCGCGTTCAGGGAAGCAAGTCGGAGAACGCAGCACATCCATCCATCCCTCCCAGCCGTACTCAACGAAAAAACCTGCAGGCGATCTTCCAGTCGACTAATAAACGTTGGCCTGTTTTTTTTTTTTTCCCCACAAAGGCTGCCTGCGTCACAGCAGTTTCTGCTGGTTGCATTTCTTCCCTATAAGCTCCTAGTAGGAGCTGAGCTAATTTGGTCTCAGTGGGAGCTATTGAGCTCCTCTATAAAAGAAACTAAGCCTGGGGCTTGATGACGGGATGCCCAAAGACTGTAGGGGCTGGGCTGACCCCAAAAATCAAAACGCGTGAGAAATGCCTGCAGCACAAGCACAAAGGCTACCAGGTATGTGCCTCCCTCAGATGAGGCAGCTCAGGACAGGCTAGAGGTGAAAGACAGTAAATTATTTTCTTGGCCCGCACACATCCGTGCTGCTCCGGAGCGCGGGCCGCTGGCAAGAGGCAGCACCGATCTGCACACTCCACAAAACGCTGCCCACGCAGGATCCGCAGGTGCTGCAGGCATGGAAAATAATTTTCAAGAGTCTGGGGGGTTGCATGTGCAAGTTTTGTTATCTTCTAGGATCAACTTCATAAAACCTTCCAAGTATTATGTTTTCTAACTGAAGTGC
This sequence comes from Cariama cristata, assembly GCF_000690535.1. Classification (NCBI taxonomy): domain Eukaryota; kingdom Metazoa; phylum Chordata; class Aves; order Cariamiformes; family Cariamidae; genus Cariama; species Cariama cristata. The sequence goes on from NW_009608149.1 coordinate 16,078, forward strand.
ACCTTTGCTTTCTCAGAAATTGCTCCATGCACACCTCTTCCTATACAGAGCAGAACTCACATACAAATCAGACCCTGCAATCAGACTAACTGTATTTGTTTGAATGCTAACATAATTAAGTGATATTAAAAAAATCACCCGGAAATAACAGCGCAGCACAAAAGCTATGCACAGAAATAAAATTACAATGATAAAGGATGGCTCAAAATGGGGCTGGGACCAGAACAAGGCTCTAAAACACGTTCAGCACACAAGAACGTGACTTGGGGAGGGCATTTTCTAGCCCGGTATCTTACCATTCAGCCGGGGCCCTCCTCCATATCTCCTGTAGAAGAAGTCGGCCACGTACTCCGATATCCTCTTCATAATGGATATTTTATCCGGATGGAGTTTGCCGTGCGAGCACAGGCAGGCTGTGTTATCTATAGGTTTTGGAGGAGTAGACTCATCCAGCCATTTCTGCAGCCATTCGAGAGAGATGAAGTCGTACGGGGAACCTGGGAGGGGAAAAAACACAAAGAGAAACAAGCCCGTACGTGTCAGCTAATACACGATACAGCAGATGGTATTTTATAATTACTCTGATATTCAGCGGTACTTTTAAAAATTAACAGGCTATCACTGTTGATTAAATCTCTGCGGTACAAGTTTTCAAACATCTGATTCAGCTTCTCCCATTCAATTCTCATCTTGGCATTGCAGATTTAGAAGACAGGAGCTATGTGAAATTAAGATATGCAAGAACAAGCGGTCATTTCGAATTCAAGCAATCAATATGAAACAGCAGGGCACTCAAGTAGGAAAGGGAGTGCTTTCAGACTGCTAAACCTTTAAGGGCTTATTGGAGAGCAGACCAGGAAAGGGGAAGGTTTTCCTATCGTCCATCGAGGGACAGATAAAATACTTAAATTATGATCATACATTAAAAGGATCTTTCTGTAACAAAGTGAGCTCATCAGGGTAAATTGAAAAATGAAAGGCAACAACAGCAAAGAGACGAGGTCAGTATTCGACTCAAAATTTCAGTGTTATTCTGGGCTGCTCTAACAACAACGCTGGGCAAGAAACACTCGCATATTTTAAGATTTACAGTGCAAACAGAAACTTGCTCAAATTTTTCAGCACGAGCATGGGTTTTTTTGAAACAGAGCAGCAGGTCCGCCTTTGTTTGCTAAAGGAGAAGCACCTTGCACAAAGCAAGGTTCAGGAGCAGGTCAGCATCCGTATGAGCAATGAAATAGCTTTGGGTGAAACCCCTGTATCTCAAACCGAGACCCAGTACTGATGCGCAAACCCTTCCACGAGACGACTGGGAAATTAGGAGGAAATTAAACCCATTCTGTGCGGGCGTGAGGAGGGCAGCTCTGAAACTGAGGGGAGACGTAACCGTTAGTTACATTTATCAAATGAACACAAATCCTTAATGTTTCACGCAAAGGAGCAAGAGAGAAGTTACAGGAAAATACTTTGTCTTCCAGCTTGCACTGGATCTTTGCGAAGCTGGGCTTCAACCCCTCTTCTCTGCACCATAAATCAGCGGTATTTTCATCTTATGCAACGCCATCAGAGATACACAGCCATGACCTCTAGAGAATTGCAACGCTGTCAGAAATGGTTTGCTAGTTTGGGATGAAAGCTGCCTCCCCCGGAAAGTACGTTTTTCTGGGACAGGCTACACAAAGCTGGCAGAAAATGTGTCTGCACAGCTGCAGAGAGAGTCCTGAGCTCCTGCGGGATCAGACCCAGAGCAGCTCTGGAATAACGCTGCCTCCAGCTGTGCGAGCAAGCTGCTGTGCCCAGGATGTGCCCAGCAGCAGGTAGTGGGTGCCCTCAGGGCACTGCTTCAGGTCCTGCCATCTTCAAATTGGGGCAGAGGCGCTTTACCTGCACTTGTAAAAATCATCTTTTTGAGATTTATTCCTCTGTTGTGTTAGAAATGCTGAGAGCAAACTATTCTGTTTCTGCTAAGCGGGAAAGAGAACACACCGGAGTTGTGCTTGTTGCTCCTTTTTAACGGTGACTCATGGCAGATTCATACCTCCACCACAACTTTGATTTAACGGTGACATTTTAACACCGCTCAGACTTGCGGGGACTCAGCAAGATGAGCTCCAACACCCTCCTGTTCGTGAGGTAAGCACCCATTGTCTGCAAACCCGGGTTCATAAATTGAAGATGCAGACATTTACGGGAGCCAAGGAGTCTGCTGTTCAGCTACCCGAATCTCGCTGCTGGTTCTGAGCATCGAGCAACGAACATTAAAAGCTAAACATCAAGTTGTCTAACAGGCTACACAATTAAACACATTTTGAAGTCTTTAATTACCAATTTCCTGGAGTTTTTAGGAGATGCACATAGTGGAAAGAAATTGCCCATGCCGGATGGATACAGCATGTGCCCCTACGCTCATTTCAAGGGAGATGGGGAGAGAAAAACAAGGGGGGGAATAAAAATCCTTGTGTTCAGACGCACTAAGGCAACAAGACGCAAGGAGTAGTATGAAAGGATTAACCCCAGTCACTCATCGGACGGACTATGAAGCTTAGACATGGGGCTTCAAAGCACTGGCAGGGATGAATCAAGTAATTTTCTGCTGGACATCAGGCACTCTCGTACCCTGTTACCTGCTTATTAATACGGATCAACAGCTCCCAAACTTGCTGCGAGCTGGCAATTTGAGAACGGCCAGTTATTCTGCCTCAATACTACTAACTGCTAACGAGATGAGCTGCTCATCAGGCAGAAGAAAACAGTCACAATGCATGGAAGCACAGAGGAGACTGACTGATGAGGAAGGAGCAAGAAGGTATTAGCGATGCCAGAGGCCATAAGAATGAGCAAAAAAAAGGAGAAAAACAGGCTAAGGCAGAAAAACGAGAGGGAAAGCAAGTCCTAAGCATGCACACAGCAACAACAGACAGTGATCGCTTTCCTCTTCGAGAGGGCGACAGCTAATGCCTTTCAGCGATGCATTCAGGCCACAGAAGCGAGTTGTGGGTTAGTTACAAAACATTACTAATCTTAACAATGGTCTACTACAAAATACTACCACAATATCTTACAGACCAGCTTCAGCGGGTAACCTTTTGTAGAGCTCCTTCACCTCTTCATGTTTGATTTTGCCTCTGGCCACGCTCTGTTTGCGCATCTCGGCCATTTCGTTGCACCACTCCTCAAACTTGCAGTTATCGCGCTCCACCAGCTCCTGCAGAAAAGCTGTTGGGAAAGAAGAAAAAGCAGTCATTTCAAGGAAAAATGCCAGTTACCTTAATTATCCCTGTGATTGGTTATCTGGGGATAACAAGAAAGCCTAAAAATGCCCCCACGCAGCTACTGACATACGAGGTCTTTCCAAAAGCCAAGCGCATGGACATTGCTCTCCAGTATTTATGGTTGCAGATGATTAAATGCAACTGTCCTGCACAATACAACAGCGCCCAAGAAAATAATTTACTCGGGGTTGGTTGCTGCGTTAAGAGAAATCCTTTGCTTGCTAACAAGCCTACGCTGAGCATTGGCAGTCGCACAAAGTGCAACGGGGTTTGGTGAGAGGCTGCAGAGCCGGAGCACAGCAGGATGCTTTGCTGCCTGCTTCAATCCCTCTCTGCTATTCCTCCTGCTCCAGCCATTTCTCTGCCTCCCACCGAGAGCAGCTGCTCCGTGCTGCCAAGGACTCGTCATTCCCAGGGGAGAAGCAAGAGCTTTTCACCCTACAGATACACCTGAAGCCTGTCCCGACGTGCAGCCCTATGGGTATGCGTGATCTCAGTGAGAGGCGTTGAGCACGTCTCAAACCCAAGGGCAAAAAGCCCTCGGGAGAGGGGAGATAAGTTTGGGCATATCCTGGTGTCGACGGAAAGGTGAGGGAAGTGGGAATTTTTGCTGTCGCCGATGGAAAAAAACCAAACAAACCAAACCTCAGCAGGGGAAAAAAGAAGATAAAAACACTTCCCTTGCAGGGCTGGTGCAAGGCGGTGGGAAAGCTCTGCTTATCCGACGCCTTTTCCTATTTAGCACTATTTTGAAGAGCTAAAATGTTTCCAGAAGGGTTAACACTTGTGCAGCCAGAGAGCACAATATCCACCTTGGGAGAATACACGGTATTAAAAAACAATCAGCTTGACTCCCTTGAGGTCAGAGCCAAGTTACGTCTCTCCACTGTCCTGGAAAAGCTGCTTTTAACAGCATCAAAGCAAAATGCCTCAAATTTACAGTTGCATGAAACCTCCCCGGAACCGCACGGCTTGACTGCTGCCCTTCGCTCCCTGTTCCCTGGCAGGCTTCCACGTGAAACAAAGGCAACCGCGGGGCTGCACAGGAATTTGGAGCTGGGTGGAGAGGCTTTTGCCGAGTTATTGTTTTGGGCAGAGGGAGCGCAAGAGAGCTCAGGAAACAGACTGAAAATGCAGTATGCGTTTCAGGAAGGAATCGGCACACATTCTCAAAGTTGTGCGGCTCGGAGGGTGGGTTTTG
>NW_009608150.1:0-10161 GCF_000690535.1 Cariama cristata
AGAACTTGAGCTCCCGGGGTGCGCGGTGGTAAAGGCCGCCAGGTTGGGGGGAGAGAAAACGAACCTTGGAGCCGTCAGGAGTGCGAGGACGCGGGGCTGGTGGGGCTGAGCGCTGAGCGGGATGGCTGGTGGGGCTGACATGGCCCCTCCCTCCTCCCGGGGAGGCCGTGGACACTGTCCGTGTTCTGCCTTTAAATTATAAAATATTATTGTCATCAACATAATAAATAAGCCTGAGCAGGTCGGATGTGTACAGAGCTGCTGAAGCTGTAGAAACGAAGAGCTTTTGGAAATAATGAGGGAAAGCTTTTAGAATCGCTCTTGTTCACTTAGGGTAAATTTTAAAATATCATTTAGCTTCAGGAAACCTACAATACAAGGAAAATTATAGTAGCGGTTACTAATGTTAATTTTTCATAATCTAGTCAGTCTTCACAAGTCTGAATGAAACATGATGGAGAAAGGTACATAGCCTGCAGAAAGGGAGCTTTTACTTCTATAACTTTTTTTAAAAATAATTTTAATTAGACCAACTATTTAAATAAATAATGTGGCATCTGCTCTCAGTGTACACAGTATGTAACTCTTCTACTAGTTTTTATCCTTTCCGTTGGCAGCATAAAATAATTCACCAGTATAAAACCATGCTGGGGTTGGTGAGACCTTCTGGTAGAAGAAGTTAGGATGTCAGTGGGCAGGCCTAGCTGGTAAGCTGTGAAGCTGCAGCTAGGGTGGTTTTTTTTTTCATGCCCGGTTTTGCTCAGCTGTGAGAAATTGTGCAATGCTTCAGCCCCAAGTAAGTAGATTGGATGTCTCCAGACAGAAAGCTGGGGAGTTTTTCCCCACCTTCAGTGTATCTAAGGCAGTGTAGGAGGGTTTGCGATTAAGGCTCGATAAAGTACTTCAATGAAATAACGATTTAAGGAAGAATGTGGTTCAAGATACGTCTGTCTAAGACATGCAGTCAATAGATTGGTGTTTGTAGGTTTCTACCTTTCAGGACTAAGCTTTTTGAAGTAAGGAGTTATGGTCCTATGGTTTCAAACAGAAATTTTAGTCCCTCAAATAGACTAGTGTTTATAACTTTGTACAGTAAATGTCACCTCAGAGCAGAGTCTATTCATTGGCAGATGACCATCATGAGGGTCTTGGGCTTTTTAGATCTCACAGTGGCTGCTAACCGTGGCCGGAGCCTTGGCTGCTGCTGAAGACTACACTGTTTAAGAGAGTTTGTACTACGATGACTGTAAGGGCTTGCCTGATACCAAAATGGTATGATTTTAACTTAAAATATTTTGAAAAAGCAAGTTAGCTTTTCATCTCGGTCACATGTTACTCTGGTTAACTTTAAACAAACCTGAGTGGCTTAAAACTAAAACAAACCTTGTTACACACCAGCTTATTTTAATACTTGTATTGGAAGGGATGAACTGTTTATGTGAGAGCAAAATTTTACTTTCTTCATATTTTGGTAACAGGCAAAGTAAATGATGTTGGTGTTCTGCAAAAATATTTTTATTTTTCTGCTTGACAGAATAATCACCGTAAAACCCTCTAAATGTATATCATTTCAAGGTAATAATACAGTGGGAGGCTGTATAGAGAGTAGCTCTGAAATTTCACTAACTGGCTGAAGCCTTGCTGATTCACCAGAGTTGCTTTCGTACATATTTGCATTGCAATTGAGTGTTGTGGCTGAAGCAGTAGTAGACATATCTGCCTTGCAGTGAGGACTCTGGTGACAGTGAATATACTGCTTGCAGGTTTCAGCAGGGGTTGAATGGACCTTCTGGGGACCTTGAGATGCTACTAAGGAGGGCCTTTACAGGCTGAGAACAATGGGCTAGCGGAAACTTAAGTTCAGCATTTGCAGGACTTGCAGAGTCCTGCACTTGGAACAGAATAATGTCATGCAGTGGCATAGGCCTGGCCGCTGGTCAGATGGAGAAGGGCTCCACAGAGAAAAAGGACCTAGGGTCCTATATCAGCTGAGTCCAAGTCACTAGCCTGCCTTTCCAAGGAAGAGGGCCAGCCCCATAGTGGGCTATGCTAACAACAGTGTAGCCAGCAGGCTGAGGAGAGTGATTCTTGCTTCTCTTCAGCACTTGCAAGGCTGTATCTAGATTACAGTGTCCAGTTTTTGATTCCCCGGTAGCAAAAAAAAAAAAAATAGTAACCTACTAAAGTGAGTCCCTTGGTATGATTAGCAGGCTGAAGCACATGATGCACAAGGAGAAGCTGACAGAACTGGGTTTTTATTGCTCTCTTCGGCTACCTAAAGGAAGATATGGAGGAGACAGAGCTAGACTTTTGTCAGAGGTGCACAGTAGGGTGAGAGGCAGCAGATTCAGACGACAATAGGAGAAATTCTGATTAGGCATTAGGAAATTTTTTCCACCACAACAATAGTCAAGCTCTGGAACAAGGGCATGGAGCGACAGGAGATTTCATCCTTGGAGCTATTCTGAGGTTGACTGGACAAGGCCCTGGGCTGCCTAACCTAAGTCAGTCCTGCTTTGAGCAGGTGTTTGGACTAGATAACCTGTAGAGGCCCCTTCTTATAATTTCAGTGGAGTTTCATGTGCTAAGCAAGAAAAGGTTATTGCTTCAATCTCACAATTACCTTTTTCTGGTCCTCTAGTAGTGTCCCATCTGCTGTTCAACATCTGAGATTAGACTTTAAACTAGTAGGAAGAGAGAAATATCTCTGTGGGCTCAGTGGAGGCTTTTCTGTAATACACAATGCCCCATGTGAAACACTGAAAGCATGTTATTAGCATGGATAGAAACTCCAGCAAGAGGCATTTGGAGAAGGATGTAGGTCTGCAAATGGCAGAATTGACACTGACAAGTATTTAATATTCAAACTATACTTGTTTAGTTTACATCAGCCTGAAACTCTTATTGTAAATTCATGACTTGAAGGAAAAGGCATAAAATAGCCTGACAAAAAACATGTATTGTTTCAGGTTGGAAAAGAATGAGCTAAGTTATGATAGCATTGGCTATAATGACTGTCTGCTTCCTGTGTTAATACTCTTATTGGTTTTGATAGAGCTATTTAAACTTTAGAGAAAACGTTTAATGTTGTTTAATGTTAGTTCATACAGCTACTTGCTGAATGTGTACTGATGCTAGAATCAAAGTAGTACAAATTCTGTTCTAATCTTTGTGTGTGTACTCATTTTCAGACTGCTGCAAGTGAGGAGAAAACCTCTGGTCAAGATTTTCTTGTAGGACATGTTTACAGGGGTGTGGAGACATTGGGAAAGGAACTTTTTATGTACTTCGATGGGAAAGCTTTGAGGTAAGATGCGAGAAAAAGGCTTCCTATGCATTCAGACTGTATGTATTGGGGGGGGTCATCTTGTTCGTGCTAATATCAGTTTCAGAGATTTGAAAGTTAGTGTTATGGAGAAACTTCTCAGCAACCTCTCTGCAATGCTGGAAATACTGGATATAGTAACATTTTCAGATAATTTACTACTTTATTCTGAGTGGGATTCCATGTAAAGGTATCTGAAAAGGACAGTTGTTCCTTCAAATGCATTGTTTGAAACAGGAAATGGCATTTTCTAGGGACAAAACTCAGAAGTGCATGCAGTTACAGTTACTTAATGTCTTCTAATACAAACTGTACTTGCAATTTCTTTTAATTTTCCTTAAGAAATTTAGATTGAAATTCTGTACTTAATTTTTAATGATTCAATTGTTTTGATAATAAACTCATGAAAAAATTGCCAAACTTGAAATATTTTGTGTGTATACATTTATTCTGTTTGTCCTTCGTTAAACAATATTAACAACTCCTTGGTTTGGAACTCTGGTTTGAAATTTGGCAGGTGAATGGTTTGGGTATCATAAATGTAACTCTTGATTTTCTAGTGAAACCATGTCTTCTAGATAAATGGTAAAATTGCCAAGTCATTGTTTCTTCGTGCTTTGCAGAGCTTATTAGCGGTTTGTTGGCATGTTTAGGATTTTTGTCATATGCTTTAACTCCTTGGATGTCTGCTTGTACTTGCCACTAAGGTTGTACTTGGCATCTAGTTTACTTTTTCTAGTTCAATATTCTTCTGTACTGCAAAGTCAACTGAAAAATCTAGCCAAATGCACGGTGTAATGGATTATTAAAAAAAATCCCTGCTCATTCTTTATGGTAATTACTATAGAATACATAAGTAAGGCCCTTATATTTAATACATAAGGTTTGCATTTAGTGCTTTTATTTGCAACATAATTCTAATCTTTCTAAACCTTTACAAGGGAAAACAACATCACTTCTACATTCAGCATGGTCTTTGTCACCTAGTGACTGATCTTGAACAAAGGTGTAAGGTCATGATTTTTTTCATTTAAACCTGATAATATCAACAAATACCTTACAATTGTGATGTAATATTTTGCCAGTGGCACAGCTGTTATAGGAAGGAGATAGAACTGAAAATGCTTGGCTGTGAGTACAACAGTTTACAGTGGTTGCATGCTGGATTAAAAAAAGGTGGTGATACATTTATTAGTAGTTACCTGGGATGATGTGTAGACTGATCTTTGGTAGCAGGGGCCTGTTTGTTATCAGATGTAGTGCTATATGCTTATTTCTCCTAGTGTTAAAGAAATGCAACTAGTCTTACAAGCATGTACCAGTCTTTACATGACAATCCTACAAGTAACTAGTAGGACAGGACCGCATATCTGTTTAAAGCTACACATATTTGTGAAGGATAGGATTATGGTCCTGATCAGTTTCTCTTGCTTTGTGTTGTGCTTTATTAAGTAGAAACAGAGAACAAGAAGCAGTTTTCAGAGAGAAAAAGATAAGTCAGTTATAAAGGAAGATTAAAAAAAAAAGGCAAGGAAGGCAACTAATACAGATGTTAGCTTTTTTAAATGACTATTGCATGTATTACAAGTTGATTGGATAGGCAAAAGAGTAAATTATACAATAAGAAAACATTGTTTCAATAGACTGAATTACATTATGAGAGGAAAAAAGCTATTACTAAGGAATGTAAGTAAGCATTTTGCAAAAGTTCTCTTAGAAAATGTAGCCAAATTCTAGTACGGAAAATATAATCCTTTGACTCTCAAAGATCTTAAATAATTCTTAAGCTTTCTAGCCAATGCAATAACTTATTTACTTAATGGAAACAACCTTCAGTTATTGTTTGATAAGAAGCTTAAAAGTTTCAATTCATCAGTTATTGTAGCTCTAGAAACTGTATTTAGGAAGTTCCTTTAGTGGTGTCGTTTATTTGATTTGAAACATTGTAGAAGTTATGTACAGGAAAGGTCTCCTCTGCACAGGAGGCAGAAGTTGCTTCTTATCTGGTAATGAAGATCTTCATTCTTTTGTTTTAAAAATGTATGTTGTGCATCTTAAAGATGATGAGGGGAGGTAGAGGAAGGCTTCAGAAAATGCATTTTACAGCAGTCAAAGATTGGCTGCCAGTATTGTTATTGGGAGATGAAATAAGGAATATGCCTTCAGAGGATATATTATTTTTTTTACCTAAGTTAACTCTCAAATACAGGACTTTCTTGTCAGAAGGGTTACTGATATACAGATTCTGTATCTGTACATAGTTTTTCAACATAACAGCTTTTCTAATATGCTAAGATTACCTGTAAAAAAAGCTGGTAGTCAAGCTGGAATAATGTTAATCAGACATGTCTTGTGAAAGACTGGGCCATGAAAGGCAATTAACTCATTTTATGCTCCTGAATTTTCTTAAGTGGGAGATGACTGCCTGGTGGGAGAAAATAACCTGGCCATGAAATTGTTTTATACGGTTTGGCTACTGCTTGCCTGACTTGTAAATGAGGAGGATGCTTCTGAAGTGTTGCCATGTTGTGGATAGCAATTACAAATGAAGTTCAGTGCAGTATATTTGTAATCCATTGTGGGCAGTAGAAGCTTTTTTTTATGAGTACAGATGAGCAATGAAACCTTCTGAAGAAGTTAGTACTTCTACTTTTTAATGTCCATTTAAACAAGGACGTTAAAGTCACTGAAGAAAGTCAAGTTTTTTTGGAAAATCTGAGGGTTTTGTTTTGTTGTTGAGTTGTTTGTGGTTTGTTTTTTTTCAATTTTGCCATGAAAGTGACTGAAATAATCATTGAAAGTTGAAAAAAAATTCTCTGATACTTGCGAGTTGTGCAGGAGAGACTTGCATGGACTGCATGTTTTGACATGGAAATCATACAGTTATGTGAGAGAGGTTGTCCTGTGTTTAGTTGCTGTAGTGTGCTATTAATGTAAATTTGGAGTGATAAATGGTTTAGGAAAGTTTCTGAAAATTGATAATACACATGTTTTTCCATAACTGAAAATGGACAAAAATATTCTCAGGAAAGAGATAATTGTTTATTGCAAATCTCTTAAAGAAAAGACATCTGCTGTCTTGACTGGAAATTACATCTTGGCCCTTAGAACTTGATAATGTGAATCGTCACTGGTTTTTACATCTCCATATAATAGTTTGACTGTGCTGCTACTAATCTTTATTTTTATGGGGAAAAGTGTCTTAAATAATAGCAGATCCTTACAATATTGTGTAGCACTAAATAATTCTAAAACCTCACCTTTTTACTTTAAAACAACAAAGAATCATCAACTCCTTACTACTAGCTATTATTGAATAACAGATCCTGGGTTTAATTAGTGTGGCTTTTCTATTTGTAATTAAAATGAGAAGATTTCTGATTTGCCCTGTTTCAGGACATCAAAGGTAATGAAACACATTGGAGTGAAATTTTCTAAGTTTCTTAAGGCTTTTGAATGTAAATGTGTAGCAATGACTATTTTTTTTTCTAGTCATGAACTGACAAGTCACTAAGGTAGCTAACAGTGATTCTTAATACTCCTTTTAAACAAGCTTGGTAAATTAAACCATCAGGTATTAATGTGAATGCTATTTCTTTAAAAAGAACTTTCTGGAAGCATTTAGTGCATTACCATTTGGTAGCAAGATGCAAGAGGTTAGTTTAAAAAGAAATGTGACTAGTTAAGCCTGTGCAGTACTATTCATAGCACTTGAGAACTGGAAGTGGCTATTGAAAATAAAAGTGGCTGAAATAACTGTCACCTGAACTGACTTGTAACAAAGACACGGGTTTTTAAAAATTGAAAAAAATTAATGAATAGATGATATGAGGAAGTTACATAGAGTTGACTTTAAGACTAGGCTTGATGAAATGTTATCATAACCTATCTGTAAATATTTAAAATGCCTGTCCTTTCTGAAATGTAACAAAGAGGGGTTAAAAGGAAGCATATGCCTGATGTTGTGTTTCTTTGGTCATTTGTGTAGTTTAATCTGTTAAGTCTTCCTGTAGCTACAAAATAATCCACCTTTTCTGATATACAATATATAGAAGTAGGACACTCCTATCTTATGGGTTTTTAGGACTTGAATGTACCAGGTGAATTTGTAATAAATAAAACATAGGAGACCATAGTCAAACTTGTGCTTTGGTCAAGTAAACTAGCTCCCAGTAGAATATATTATAAAATATAAGACTTTTTAAAACATTAGTGATCTGTAAAAGGAATGCTTGAAAGAGTCTGTTCCGCTCCTTTGCCATCTGTGCATTTTTCAGTTTGTTTCTTTTATTAATTTTTAATTGACCTGCAGGTTTTGCCTTGGTTGTAGGCAAAGAAAAGCAGAAAACAACATATGGCAGATGTTAATTACTTTGTTTATGGCGTTATTGGAAGTAGCTTTGATATGATAACAGTGTTGGCAATATGGGGACTGAAATCTGTCCTTTCATACCAGGTGACTTGTGCCTGATTTAACAGAAAATTGCCTGGTAAAGTAGCATCATTTCTTTCAGCCTCCCTGAGGACTTAGGAACTTATGTATGGAAGACCAGCATGTCAAGTGAAAAAATTCAAGCGTGATGCACCACGGAAGTGTGTTACTTAATGATCAGGTTTGACTTCTGTATAATGAATTATGAAGACTACTGGAAAACTGCTATCTTTTGGACTAGTTTTGACTTGGGGAGAGTTCTTCTTTCAGAATTGAGCACTATGTAAGCAAGTAGTTTGTTCCCATGTTACTTTTAAATACTAGAATTAATGTACATACACACTGACTTGGTTAGGTAAGAATAGTTAATAACTTCAAAAAATAGACTAATGTAATGCTTGGAGACATTGTTAAGATAAAATACCAATAAGAACTCTCTTTCTCTCTCAGGATTCACTTCGGTATGAATGGTTCCATGCGCATTAATCCTGATAGAAGCAAAGACAGCAATGGAGCACTACCAGTTTTGGAGATACAGCTTACACATGATACTATTTGGTTTTTTGAGGTGACAGTAGACTATAGGTAAAGCAGAAACTAACCAAATTCAACACAGATTGGTTTATTTCTTTTTATAATATTCTTTTAAGAACATAGTGAAAAATCACACATACATTTTTAAGCACTTGGATACCATCATAGACACAAAGAAACAAAACTGTCTAAACATATCATATTAATTGCTATGGTAATTTAATTTTGTTACTTTTGTATCAGAGTTTACATACAGTTAAAGGAGTTCTATGCCATAATCTCATTAGATAGCATCAAGACTGGGAATGGAAGTTGGATTTCATTCCATCCTTAGATCTGAATGCTGAGCCCCATTGCCGCTCTAATTTCCACGCAAGTCTAACTTCATTGACAATAAGGACCTGTGATGATTACTGGTTTCAAATTTTTATGCTCCCAAGGTTGTGTTTTTAGTTTTGCTTTCTTTTTGGAAGCAAATTGGTATAATTGTTCTAATTTACATTAAGTAGATGTTTTTGTCCATCAGCATTGTACTTCTCACTGCTAATAAAATAACATAGCAAGCTTGATTTTAAAGCTTTTCAGGCTCTTGGGTGAAAAGGAACATGTAAATTCAAGTAACATACATGTGCATGTTTAATATTACAAAACATAAGCTTATCATAGAATCATAGAATTGTTATGTTTGGAAGAGACCTCAAAGATCATTAAGTCCAACCTTCTATGCAACGCCACCATGCCCACTAAACCATGTCTCAAAGCGCCACATTCTGAACGTTTTTTGACCACCACCAGGGATGGTGAGTCCACCACCTCCCTGGGGAGCCTGTTCTAATGTGTAACGACTCTTACAGTGAAGAAATTCTTCTTAATATCAAACCTGAACCTTCCCTGGCACAACTTGAGACCACTTCCTCTTGTTCTATTGCTAGTTACCATGGAGAAGAGACCAACCCCCATCTTGCTACAACCTCCTTTCAGGTAGTTGTAGAGGGCGATCAGGTCTCCCCTCAACCTCCTTTTCTGCAGGCTAAACTCTATGTAAGCCTGAGACTTCTTGTACTGTATTACTTTCAAGCGATTATGCTTAACCTAATAAAAATCAACATTTAAGAAAATATATCTTTTATTGTCATGTTGTAACTATAGGACCATGTAACCATACAGTTAGTTATGTTTGATGGTCCAAACGCGTGGTCTTTCCATGTTGGAAGTAGTTTTAAAACAAGGACTTGGCAATTATTTTTCAAACTAATATGAACACAAGTTGGATGAGATGCATGTTCCGTGCATGTATCATTGACCTGTTTTTGGAAGGGGTGGTTAATGTAATTTCTGTGCCTGTCACTGGTATTTTCATGGTTTCTGTTATCTGCATGTAATGTTTTATTATACCTTTATGTGTTGCTTTTAAAACCATACTGCTATATTAGCATCTAATTAAAATAAAAATAAATCTTACTGTATTTTTCTCCTCCAGAAATGCTGCTGAGAGTGAGCGGAAAGTGAGAATGATGGAAAGCCTGGATGTCTGCTCTCCAAAGTTTAGCTTCTTAAGAGCAGAAAGTGAGATTAAGCAGCAGAAAACCCGCATGTTGTGTGATGTGTTACTGGATCAAGCAGTATTACCTGGAGTGGGAAATATCATAAAAAATGAAGCACTATTTGACAGTGGTCTTCACCCAGCTGTTAAGGTGGCTGAAATGTCTCAAGATTGGTTTTAATGACACCAAAGTATTATGAATGTGAACATATATACCACTTTATCATCTTCTTACCTTTGTTTTATCATCTGTCATTTCTTAAGTTATTCTAAGACACTAAATTCATATTTTATCATTATAACTGGAGATATTTGTCACGGCATTCC
>NW_009608150.1:10192-19061 GCF_000690535.1 Cariama cristata
CCTGTTGCTCCTACTCTTGCATCACAGAGTAGACATATTTTGTGGGGCTAAGCCTTCTCTCTCACAACTTGAAACCTCTCCTTAGTAGGGAATTCATTTAACTTTCAAATCCTGCCTTTGTCTGGCATTATTGTCTGTTGTGCTACCATCACATTGTCAGCCTATAAATAAACGAAAGTGAAAAGTGCTCAGGCTTTCTTTGCTCAGTTATTACCCAAAATAGTTTATGGGGTAGACCTCATTATTTTTGCAGCTGCTTCTTCCACTTCCTGTCCTGTTAGCTGGCATCACTTGCTTTTCTACCATTTTTTACCATATTTTTTTTGGTTAAGATCCTCAAGCAGGTGTCTCCAAACTTTGGTTGAAAAGAAGTCTGATGTTTACAAAACAGATTGAGATTACATAGAATGTAAAGGAAAGCTGGTGACAATAATAACTGAAAGGTGTTTTAAACATAAAATTTTGAAAGTTGTTCTTAGGATCAGTCTGGATTTTAATTGAATCTGCAATGTGAGCTGGCAGAGGAAAGAAAAGTGTGACTTAATTTTGAGTTCTTAACAAAAATATATTTAGTTGATACATCTCTCTAATTGTGATGCCTTTGGCTTAAGTATTCCTGAAGGTCTCTCACAGGAAAGAGCCTCTGGTGATAGATACATCGTATCATAATCTATGAGAAAATTAAAAGGGAACAAAGTTGTTAACGCCATGTAATTCCTGTGATCATGATCTCTTAGGTCAACGTAGAGGAAGACAACTGAAATTTTTACTTAATGTTTTGTGTGGATGAGGCAAAGTACATTGCTTTGTATTCACCCAGTGAGTTTGTGTAGTGTAGAATGTGAAAATATAATGTTTTACTGAGATGATACAAATAATGTGAAGTCAGAGAATTATCATACAGGAAGCAATGCAATTCCACATCAGCTGGAGGTGTTCATAGTGCCCTTGCATTATAGGTCTTTCTGCTGTCCCTTAGCATCGTAATATTCTAAAAATCGTTCTTGTCTTACAGGTTTGCCAACTGACAGATGAGCATATACGTCACTTGGTGAAAATGACACGTGACTTTACCCTGCTTTTTTATAAGGTATGGGCACATGTTTCTAAGAAACCTCCAAAACTTGACTCTGGCATGGTGATCGTCTAATGAAAACGGTAAAAAGATGCAACAGGACAAGCGTTTCATGAATAGGAATGTTGGTTTGTGTCCTCTATATTAATTGTGAATTGTCAAATGATGGAAAGGTGGGGGAGTCTGGACTGTAAGAATGTGCACAGCTTGGCCCAGTTGCAGCAGAAGTATTTGACAGATAGTGCCCGAGGGCCAGTTCAGTTTTGCTATGCATGCATTGTAACGTCACTTTGAACTTGTGAGAATTGATGCGAGTTAAGCACAAACTTATATGTAAGATAACATAAAGGTCACTTCAAACTGGGAACTAGAGATTGCCCCAAGGAAGTATGAAGGTAATTCATGTAGCTTCCTTTATGAAACTTGAAATAGCAAGTATATTTATTTGACTAAATAGATTGTAACTTCTAACAACTTTTTTTTCTAACTGAAACAACGTTTTTTGGTTGCTAAAGTGAAATAAATTCCAGCTTCCCCCTACTGTCACAAATTCAGTAGGATTTCATTTCTTCCCCTGTAAACTCTATAATTCCTGATTGCTCTTCAACTTTCCAAAATAGAAAAACAGAGAATTTAACCTAATTTTTGTATGTTTTTCTTCTTCAAGCTGCATGCGGAGAAATGAACAGCAGCAGTGAAATTCTTGTCTGTTTCTCTTGGTATTCACAGAAGGTAGCTAAAAATAGCTAGTGCTGCTAAAAATTCTTTTTTTGGTGGGCTAGGAGGAGGGCACCTAACTTTCCTAGTACCATCTTTCAATCCTAAAGGCTAAAAATGTAATTTGTTTAATAGTCTGCTTATATGTCTGCTTTCCCTCAACACACCAAAGAGTAGTTTAGTCTGTTGGTTTCTACTCAAAGAACTGATGAAACCTTTTAATTCTCCAAACTTTATACTGAAGTCTACCGGTAGAGAGATGGCATCTGGTTCTGCAACAACTATACTACTAGGAGATTTAAATGTGTCACGGGCTTTTAGACTCACAATAAACAAGTAAGTTAAACTTTCTGTAGCTCAGTTTAGCCATTTTCAAAACTTTTATAACCTATATTTAGCAAATATTCACCAGTCAAGTGATTTTCAAGGACAGCTAGTCGTCCCCACCCAAGTCTCTAAAATAAAAACGTAACAAAAATAGGTTAATAAGAGGGGTAGTGCTTGATCATTTTTATAGACTGTTATAAAATGCTTGTAGTAATCATACTATATCATATGTATTTACACCTTACAGATGCAAAGATGAGGAATCTTTTTTTGTGTAAAAAGCTGTTGCTTTTGCTTGGTTTTTAAATAACTGGATGAGAGGAAACTACTAAGAAACTATCTGTAAACCTTGAGGAGAAAGCAAACTGCTTGTGAATATTCATGCAAATATATATTAGTAATTCCTTCTGATTGAATTACTGGATTGTACTGTCAAAAGCATTCTCATGCAGCAAGGCTGATGAATAAGAGCACAGCAGAAGCAAATATGCTGTGCTCAGATACCTATATTTTGGGAAAACTCCCGAGGGTCTTCATGCATTATGGAGCCAGAGCTATTGAACTCTACCATAGCCGGGCTGGTACTGCTGGACCAGCTGTGGTATCATTTGAACTGTGCCCAAGGAACTGCGATTGCAGTGCAGAAACTCACGTGGCTCTGCAGAATTGGCTGCATCTCTACTGGGCTTTTCATGTTTGGTGGGGTTTTTTTTGTTTTGTTTTGGTTTGGTTTTTTTGTTGCTGTTCTGTCAGTTTTAACTGGGGTATGTCTATGCTGACTCCATGTGAATTGTCTCATGAAATGTGCCTGCTTGTCAGCCCTCTGGAGTCTCTTTATGTTGCTGTGGCCTTTGGGCTTGTACTGTACTTAATTTAATATGACATTCTACCAGGATTTAGGGAGGTTGCCATAGTGCCAAGTGGCTTTTCATGAGGCAACTTGTCTGGCTGGCCAGTGCTAAGATGAAGCTGAGCAACTTTACTGGGCGCTACCCAACTCCTACAGAATCTCCGGAATATTTCTGCATTGCGCAGTTCTTTAGGTTTTGGGAAGGCTGATTAAGCCAGATTGTGGTGTCAGGTCTGAGCTGGCTCTGCAGTGTGTTTTTTGGTTCTTTTTGGTGTGAGGGAAGGTGGTGTTGGTTTTGTGTTTTATGTTTATTTTTGTTTTCTGTGCTGCATTGATTGGAGCTCATCAGCTCTTTAAGAGCACTCCTGCAGGTGCCAGGTCAAAGATGAGTGGTGCTGAATCAGAGCTAGCTGGTCCAGATGAATGCAGGATGTCCTTAGCATATATTTGCTGGCACCATGCTAGTATGTTTTTTGTCTTGTCTTTTATTTCATTATATGGAGAATTCCAGATGTTATTATACCCAATTTAAAGTCAATTCTTTTCATAAAAGAATATGAAATATAGATGATAGCCCTTATGGGTGTGCCTTAAGTGTCTTTATGTAGTCATTGAGCTGTCAGTTTACATAGGGTTTTTTATTTTAGCTTCAGTTGAACTGTACAGGGACTGACATAAAACTTATACTGGGTTTCTAACTTAGATTTTTAAACACGTTCTGTTTTAGTGCCGCAAAACTGGGTCTCCACTCTACAAACACTACAAAGTATACAAGCGCCCAGCCTGTGGTCAGTGCAATGAGAAGATCACTGTGTGTCGTTTAGGAGAGAATGACAGGATGACTTACTTCTGCTCTCGATGTCAAAAGGTGGATCCCCAGCTTGTCAATGTTAGGTATGATGGTAACTTTATAACACTTTTAAGCATTGCTGTCCTCAAAGTGTTACAGTAAGAGGACATCACTTCTCAAGTAGAATGGATCCTTGTATCTAAATTCTCCTGACTTTGCAGAAGAAAAAAGTTTTGGCCATTGATATTTAGAAATGGTTAAAAGCTTTGATTCTTTGATACTATTTCTTTCAAAGGCTCCATCAGTTATGAAGTAGATACCATTCCTACATTTGCTTAGAGTAATAAAACAATTCAGAGTACTCAGAATTATTCAATGCTTCTTGAAAAATTACCCCATGCTCTCAGTGCTATCAATATAACAGGCTTGGATGTTTACATACAACTGAGTTGAATGGCATAAGGCAGGCAGGAATTTGTGTCTTTATTTCTTTCCCTTCAGTCCTGGAATATCTAAATAGTTGTGCATCTATGCAATTTTGTTCTGGCTGTAGAGATCCACTGAGAAAAACTAAAACTTCAGTAAATTTGGAATGCAGCAAATACTGTATGGCTTAGGACATTTTTTTCTTCCTCCTTAACAGATTTGGAAAGCTTTTACAACAGATGTGCCACACAGACACTTTCAGTTCCACAAAAATTGTGCTAGTAGCAGCTTTCCTCCTTTTATTTCAGAAAAGCACAAAATGCATTTGATATCACAAAGGGTCAAAAGGTAAAAGTTCCAAAAGCACCTTATTCAGACTCTTACATACCTAAGTTATTCTTGAAAATTTTCGTCTGAGGTTTCAGAATCTTGCCTTTTTATACTGAGCTCTGTCAATCTAATAAAAGACACTGCTTTGCTTTGAGAACTTTGCCTTCATTAGTGTATGTGTGTGTATATATATATTTTTAGATAAGATTTGCAGAACACACAAATCCCTCTCCCACCTCTAACCTTTCAAGATTCAGATGGCTGAAGGGATTTTGGTTAAAGCTTAAAAATTGCCTTTGAGTACAGATCAAATATAGAAAATGCCAGCATGGAAGATAAATATTTCACAGGCTGATAACCACAACCAGCTGTATTTTCAGAAAGTAATAATGAGAAGTGTTTTGCAGAAGAGTAGGAAGACAGCAGTGTTCCATTGAGACTGATAACTAGAAAATGATGCAAGGAAAAAAAAAATCTCTTTCTCTGTTCTAGAACAAGTAGTGGTTTGGGTTTTATCTTTTTTTGTTGTCTTTTGGTTTTGTTTTTTTTTAAGAAATAATTAAACAGTGGTATATTTCAGTGAAAGACATGGTACTGGTATCTATAAAACAAAAAAGTCATTTCTTGTGCTGTCCTCATCCTAATGGTCAGTTCTTTGTGTTCTACTGCTCTGTTTTCTGTTATGCAGTAACTGTTACCAAATAAAAGTATGTGTAGCTGAAGTGGTTTATCTGCTATTCCAAGCTTTTCATGCTTGAAGACTGAAAGCAGCCTGTGTGATCAGACTGACTTGCTATAGATCATAAACTGTAGAATTTGAACCAATGTTTTTTGGGGTCAAGTAGCTTATAATTTTGCTCAACTGAAAAAGTGCAGAAAATATCCATTATAAGCTTACCTCATCAAATTCAAAGGTACCTTGAATCTTAAAAATATACTGTTCCCCCCCCATAATACCTGTTCCAATATGAGCAGGGGTGGGGGAACAACATGATGGATGGACGAGGGGGATTCATGGAATTGAACTCCAAAACATCACGTGCTGCATATATTCAGTCTAGTAATGCGCTTTTGATAGCAGAGCAGAACAATTCATCTTGTAATGCGAAAATACCTATTTTTAACAATTCCAGTTCCATTGTTTTGTTACCTAGCCACACTATTTTGGTGAATGCTACTGTAATGTCTGTTCTACCTCTTGACAGCACAGGATCTCTGGTATGTCAGCCGTTCTCATTATCCTTCTTAGTTTTCCTGTTGTGGAAGACATGTAGTAGCTAGAGGACATCCCTACCATTGTTACAATAACAAAGTGGTCTAATGGGTACCATTTAAATAAGAGAAAAAAGAAAATTGATTTTGTGACTTTCTGTAGTTCGGCTTCTGAACAGTTCTTCATCCAGTAATGCATTTGTTAGTAAGCCTTCTGTATAAGAGATGGGGCAAAGTACTGGAACAGTATCCCTTTCTTGCCAAATTTCTTGCTGCAGTACTTGAAAATGATAGGGAATTTAAGAGAGGCTGGGGCATTATGCTGGAGAGTACATCAGTTAATAATTAACTTTCTGTCTGTTTTTGTTTAAATATCTTTGTTTGTATTACTTCTGCAGCATCAGGAAAGATTTGCCCTTGAGGTAAATAAAAAAAAAAATAAATAAATCAAACTCGAACAATGACATGCTCTCTAAGCTATGATAGGCAGGCATAACTTTGTGTACTACTTGTTCTCCAGCACTGTGCCTCCTTGCACATAGTGGTGTAAGGCAATTTGTAGGAGAAACGTCAAAAAAGACTAACATCATTCTTTTGTTTCACAGCAAACTGCCAACTAGAAATAGCCTAATTGGCTGGGCATATGGCAGGGGGTCATGTTCTAATGAACATGTAGCTCAGAAATCTGAAGAGGAGTGGACGTGTATGCACTGTACCCTAATAAACAAGCCTTCTGCTGAAATTTGTGATGCCTGTTTGTCTTCAAGGCCTGAAGGTATTGAAAGATTGTTTGGAACCTATACTGGGGAAGGGGGGAGGGTTGTGATTTTGATGCAGTTTTTAGAACTGTAGAAGCATCTCATTGTGAATTGTATTTATGTAACTTTAGCTAACTTAGATTTTGGGGAATCTTACACAGACAATCATGAAAACTGTCTTGTCTTAAACCCTAAAAGTGTCTTGTCTTCCAGTTTTGTGTGCAGGTGGGATTCTATAGACAAGCCTCTGCAGGGACCCTTTGTTTTTATTGGGGCAAGGACTCGGACTAAATGCCATTTTTTTTCAACTCCTTAAAATCATTAGAAGCTTGCAGCGTATGTCTGATAGAGAAATCACCAGGAGGCAGAAAAGTAATTACCATTCTTTCATGTGAACAAAAGCAGTATATTTTGGTACCCTTTCCAAAAGGATGTCGGATTTCTCAGGGGCTAGTTTATTTCCCTCCAAGTTCAGAGTAAGGATGATCCTGGACTTCTTACCCAAGTTTGTTGTTTGTCTCTTGCTGGAGCTTTTGATGCTGCTATCTAGATCTGGTGGGCAGAAGCAGGTGTGAATGAGACCTAGAAAGGGATGGGAAGATAGAATGAGTAACATCCTAGCTTCTCTCCAGATTTCTGTATACAAATTTAGATATTAAGAAGCAATGAGTGAGGACAGACTTTCCACTGAGACCTGTGTTCTATGTGAAGAGGAGCTTTGTATTCTTTTTCACTTTCTGTAGAAGAAGTAAGTAAATTACTCTGTGGAGGGATTTACAGGAAGTTATTTGGATCAAGACTGTTGCTCTGAAACACTTTTAGTTGTTAGATGTATTCCAAGAAACAAAGTCTTGAGGTGTGCATGTGTGGCCTTTTAGGGATAAACCTAATTCTAAAACAATTTCATATTGAAACTTTTCTACCTCAAAAACTAATGCTCCACTTATTTCACATTATTTAGTGAAATATTCAGTAAGTGGCTGAAATCTTCATAGTACAACTTATTTATTTTTCTAGCTCCAGTGCTGCAAAACTAAAAGAAAAGATATTTGTAAACAATATGCAGGCTTTTTGTGTCTGAGAAGAATTAG
Organism: Cariama cristata; assembly: GCF_000690535.1. Classification (NCBI taxonomy): domain Eukaryota; kingdom Metazoa; phylum Chordata; class Aves; order Cariamiformes; family Cariamidae; genus Cariama; species Cariama cristata. Next base: position 17,769 of record NW_009608150.1, read on the forward strand.
TGTTTTTACATAGGATCCAGGACCTATTGTTAGAAGTTCACTGAATTTAACTATATGACTCAAAGTATATATGCTGAAATCAAAGATCACTTCCCATACCTTTGATGGCACTTTGAGCCATACTTTCCAAAGTGCCTCCAAATTCCCAGCTGGTGAAGAAGTGACTATGGTACTGATCTCAGTTCTTATAAAATAAGTTCCAATGGTTTTGGTTTGTTTTTTTTAAAGTATTGCTTCATTCTAGTTATTCCTTTTATGGAGTGATGTGCGTGAAACTCTTACCTTACACTAGCTAAAGCCCATTTCCTCAGGCCAGGAATCAATAAAAGTATGTCTTCGTGCCTTATGTAACAGTCGTTGCCAGTAGAGGCTAATCTTGTGTAATTCTTCTGCAAAATCAGTGCCAGAAACTGAAAAATTTAATCTGTCCACAGACTCAGATTTACCAACTAACATTTATCCTGGAATGAATACTGTCAGCTGGACCTTAAAGTATATAATGGCATGTGCACGAATGCTTTATTTTAAGTCTTGTAACAAAATCATGTTCCTTCTCTTGTACTTCTAAATTTCATTTGTTTAGCTATATGCTATTACTGAAAACAGGCCTGGAATCTGAAGATGTGTTAGATTTGGTGGAATACTGTTACAAAATTCTTTTTTAAAAAAAAAAAAAAGGAATTATTTTTGCATCATAGAAGTGGTATTTGAGATTTTTTTTTAAACATGGTTTTGCTTACCTCTCTTCAGACTTTGATTCCTTGCCTTCTCACTTTGTTAATTTTTTTGGTCTTTGTTGTTGTTTCTAAAATTAACTACTGTCAGCAGAAATGCTTGAATTTTTGAGGACAGAACACTTGGTATGTAAAGTTAGCTGCTGGCCATACAGCTGAAATAATTCAGTCTGTAGACAGAGATAACTATTTACCATTACATCTCAATTGCCTCGCTCCTTTGCTAAGTCCAAGGCCAAGCTCCTATTCTTTTTTAAACAAACCCGAATGAACTGGAACCAGTATGTTTCACTGTGCGGCAGTGGCAAAATGGAAGGAGCCTGGAAACAAGTATTGTTCAGATAAACTATAGGGTTTCTTATTTTGTTTCTGAATGAGAATGCCTTTGGAGAGAGTGTGCCCTTGTGTATGCCTTTTCTACTCATTTTTCTTCTGCTTAATTCACTCTTCCTTGTGTGAAGACATAGGAGGCAGACACGTGCTGGAGGTAGTAGAAAAGAAAGGACTCTTAGATTCATAGAATTCTTATCGTTGGAAGATACCTCAAAGATCAAGTCCA
>NW_009608151.1:0-381 GCF_000690535.1 Cariama cristata
GGGGATGCCCCGGTTTGGGGGGGTGGGGGAAGGCGTGGAGGCTTTGTGCTGGCCGTGCCGCGGCCGATTTGCTCTTCTTTTCGCTCTCGTTGCCTCAACCTCTCTTACCAGAAGGTTGTTTTTCCATTTGAGTGCTTTCCAAGCTATTTATGATGCCCGTTCATATGGGCAAGGCGATATCTTCAGGCTCTTGAGGTCGCTACCTCGGGACCGTGCCCCCATCCCATCTTAAGGAGCTCTGGAGGACTTGGAGTGCAGGGAAGGTTGATGGAGCGCGCCGACTTGCTGGGTCAGTCTTTTGAGAGTTGTTTTCCTTTTGCAGGTGTTTTGAGCCGCTGGGCCCCCTGCTTTTCATGGTCTTCGACCTTTAGAGGCTGGGGG
>NW_009608151.1:405-4153 GCF_000690535.1 Cariama cristata
CGCTGCTGGAGTGGGAAATCCCGCCCGGGCGCCTCGTGGAAGCGGCTCTTCCCTAAAACCATCCTTAACTCCTTTCCCCGCTAGACCGAGTTACCTTCCGATAGACTCGGGCCGTGCTTTGGCAGACGGGCTCACCTTCTTGCTTTGGCAACCTCCTCGCTTCTCCCAGCCCTCTGGTTTCCATGCCCTGCAGGGGGTCGCTCCTCTCTCCTCCCGCGGACCTGGGACATCGAAGCTGTGTCAGACGATGCCAAACGCTTTTCCCCATTTCATCCCTGTTTGAACTCCGTTTCGCTTTGGTGGTTTGCAAACACAGCTGCTGCTGCTTCATTTTCTTCTTTTTTTTTCTTTTTTTTTTTTTTCCTTTCATGCTGCAAAATATATCTTGGTTTTTTATCTTCCTGGGCCAAACTCTGTTATTTCGTAAGCTTGTCTGAGGTAGACAGCTCTTGCTTTACCAATAAGCGTCCGATTCCTCCTTGCACGTTGCGAACGCGATGTGTTTCATTAGGTCCCTCGGAAAATCCTGGGTCATGGTGAAAAAAAAACCTCTGAATTGCAAGAATATTTGTCCCTGGGCTCCGCCGAGGCGTCAGTGAAGTGAGCACCAGCCCAGCTTTGGGTGGTCCTTGCTGGGAGCCTCCGCCTGCGAAATGACCGTGGTGGGGATGCTCCGGTGCCGGTTTTGTGCCGCCACAGGGGTTGCAGGATTCAGCTGCCCTGAGCCAGGAGAGGTAACGTGGAGAGGGAGAGGTAGGTACGGGGGCATCGCTGAGATCCCTCAGAAGGAGGGGGGGATCGTGGGGTGCCGTCCTTCACACCCTCTCCATCAGACCCGTGCTGTTCTGTTGCAGGCAGGGCAAACGCTCTGCCTGGTTTTCCAGCAAGAGCTGCTGAGCAATCGACCGCGTATTTTTAAGGTGACTTTGCCGTGCAAACCCACTCGATGTTTTGGTTTTGCAATGTCGACGTGAAGGAAAATGCAAGTTGAGCGTAAGTGGGGAGAGAGGGAGCGTTTAGGGCTCGCTTGTGGGGACCCCGTTTCTGTGCCTGCCGTTAACTGCGTCCACGGGCACTTGGAGCGATGGGTTTGTAGGATGGGGGGAGCTGGGGAGGGTCCTGGGGGTCTCTTCCCAGCTTTGCCACAGACCTGTAGTACAAACTCTCGGTGGGAGGCACCAGCGTGGTTTGTGGTCTCGCCGGGTGCGTGCGTGGGTGCCCCTCAAGCAGAGTGGTCCCCGTGAGCTCCCAGGGTGGTGGGGAGCATCTGTGCGAGCAGGCGATGGCTATCCCGAGGGGGGGGTCCTCACTGCTGCTGCCGCGTGTTGGTCACTCGTGATTTGGAGCCTGGTTTTGGTCACCGGTGGGCTCCAGGCTGCTGATCTGGTGTTTGTCTCCTTGTCAGATGGTTCAGTGCCACCCGCTTTGGGGGAAGGCTGGAGGTGACGGTGTTTGGATGTATAAAGGGAACGACAACTTTGCTGTACCTACCTCCGGGGGTGTTGAGGGCTCAGGGTTTGTGCTTAGCAGCCCAGGCACAATCCTGGCAGAGCTTAGTCACGTCTCAGAGCATCCAGGCACAACCTTCGCATTTGAGACTTAATTCTTAATTGCTGCTCGTACCTTACAGTCTGTATTAGGACAAAATCTGCCTGGCATTTTGGTTTCTCCTCCTGCTTCAGGCAGTGACGTAGATTTGGGAGTTTGAGTTTTGGGTTGGTTTCAGCTGTAGTTCTTGGTCAGGGGTATTTTTTCAGTGAGGCTGGACCAGTTGCTGGCTGCCTTCAGGGATTTCCACACATCCCCCGTGGGCTCGCTGCGGCCCCTGGGCTGGCAGAGTCCATGTTTTTTGTGGAAGGAAATCTTTTAAGGAACTGGAGTCAAACGCGATGTATATACGAGATATAAATACATAGAGAAGCGTAGGACTAAGATAGATATGTATGCAGAAGTCCAGTAGATTTGCATGTTGGGGGTATGTTTATCTCTAGGGGAGAGTGTTTAGAGCTGTGATGGAGGGGGGGGGATTGGGATGGGCAAAAGCCGGGCAGGGGCTGGGAGCAGCTGGAGCCCAGAGGGGATTTGGGAAGGGACAGGCATAGCTGCCCCAGGGCAGGTGAGACCTGCACTGCATCCCTGCTGCACACAAACAGATGATGATTAATATTATTATTATATCCCCCCCCCATTTTTTTGCTTTGTTCATTGTATGTGACTCACCCCTGGGCCGTGATATTGAGAAGCAGGAGTGACAAGTCCTCTCCTCTGCGTGTCCGACGCACGTGGGGGATGACATGGGGAAGAAACGTCACGTTGCCTCATTTCTGGTGAAATCGTTTAAAGAAAAAGCATCACCGCGCAGTAAACCTTTCCCTGAAGTCCCTCTAGATGCTGCTCTCCGGTTACTCATGTGAAAGCGTTTTGCTTTGCATCTGTTCTTCCCAGAAAAGCATGAGTCAGAAGGGATGAAGAGGGAGAGGGCTAAATTTGTCCCTTGGGCTGAGGAACGCGGCACCAGCCGGTTCCAGCGGTGGCTCCTCGGCAGGACAAGATGTTCTGCACGGTGTCTCTTGGTGTTTTTTAAACCTCATTAGCAGGACTTTTAGGATCTGAAACATGGAGGGGATGTGTTCATCAATAATGCCAGAGCCTGTACTGGCAAACTATCTGATGGCTCTGGGCACGGGGGTGGCCAAATTCAGGCTGGATGCCCGCTGCTCTCCAGGAGCCCATCCCCGTCCTGTCTGGGCATGGGGTAACCCTTAAAGACAACAGGATGCTTACTTCCATTTCTCCCCTTCAGCTTAGTTTGGTTTTTTCTTTTGCTGAGTATCTTTACTCCTCTCTGCCTGTGTTTGCTGGGGAGGAGAGGCTGGGGAGAGCCATTTGTTCCTATTAGAGGTGACTGCTGAAATCTGTTGGGGAAGCACACGAGCCAAGTACTGGAGGCTGGGGGGTAGCAGCGATGGCACCTCTGATTTGGCAACGCCTGTGCCAGCAAAAGAAGAAATTTAGCGTTGAACTTAAACTTCCATCAGTCCGTACATCCCTGTGTGGTGAGGACCGGTGGGAAGGGGCTGGAGGCGAGAGCCTGTTCCCTTCCCTGGGTGACTGGGATGAGCGGGGGCTTGCCCAGTGCCATATTTCCCCATTTTTCCCATTTTTATGTGTTTTAACCTGACAGGTTTGTGCTGTCTAAGCTGTCTGTTCTCCATTTGTGTGGCAGTAGGCATCTTGCCCGGCGATGCTGGGTGACCTCAGGACATGTGCCGATGAGCATCCCCGGTCCCCAGGGCTCTGGCCGTCTTTTGATACGTGCATGGATGGACGAAGGACCGGACCTGGGGGGAGGGAGGGGTGGGCAAGAGAACCGGGGGGCAGACGGGGCTGGTCCAGGCTGAGGGGGTTTGGATGTCGAAAGCATGCGCTGTAGTGGTAGCTAAGGATTTTTATACTGGTGGGATCCATGGCATCCCCCGGGGAGGAGAGTTTGCCCAGATTTTTGCTTTACCATCGAAATGACAATTTCTCTCCCGGAGGGGGGGGGCTTTTATTGTTCTCCTGAGGTTCCAGGGGACCAAGAGGGCTGCAAAGAGGGGGTGCCCCATCTTCCTGGGACAAGGCAGTCCTGTGGTCTGAAAGCTCCTCTGATTTCCACCCACTCCCCCCCCAGCACTTACATTAAAAAAAAATAAAAACGAAAAAGATAACTTGAGAAATGAGCCCCAGTATCTCTATCTAAAGAAAT
>NW_009608152.1:0-380 GCF_000690535.1 Cariama cristata
CACGACGGCACCTTCCTCTGCTCCCTGCTGCGTGCTTTGGGTGCAAACCCACTAAAAAAAGCCCCGAAGGAGGGCTGGAGGGGCTGGAGAATGCAACCAGTCAAATAATTGGGACACCAAGACAACCTTACCTCGTACAGTGAAAAGGGTAACATTTATTTTATTTTCTTTTGGCTTACAGTAACGTAATTGTTAATCAAGTTGGGTAAGATCATTATGAGCCACCATGCAATTTCTAATACACTAATCTTCACTATTGATCTTTTACAGCTTTAACATTTATTTTTTTTATTTGTGGTTTGTTTTTTTTTTTCTTTTTTTGCGGCAGAAAATTAAATAATTTAAACTCGGGGGGGGCCTCTACGTAACACCATGGTTTT
>NW_009608152.1:391-1250 GCF_000690535.1 Cariama cristata
TTGGTTTGTTCAGCATTGGCTTCTATTTTTTTTTTTTTTTTTTAAAAAAAGGTGAACAGGGGAAAAAGTGACTAAAGCAGCTTGAAGTGGTATTTCTTCATCGCCCTTCCCCTCTGCTCTTTGAAGACCGCGGTCACAAATTAACCCAAATGGGAGGATTTTAGCAGTGGGGGAGGGAAGAGAGCTACTTGTTGTAGTCTTGAGTTTTTGGCTACGGGTTTTTAACTGACCCCACCGCCCCGGCTGTATCCCCACACCCCTGAACCTGGACGATCGGTTCCCTGCGGGCGTTTGGAGCGGGAGGTTTGCGTAGGGCATGGCCATCCCCAACCCAAGTTCTCTCTCCGTCCTTGGCTTCCCCCAGCGAAGCCGCCCCGGGAACGCAGCCCCGTTGCGTTCAGCGGCTGACGGAAAGATCTGCCCTGGGGAGGAACCCGAGAGGGAAAAACAACCCCAAAAACCCCCCTAAAAGTTTTCTTTGAGCAGAAGGACCCACTCCAGTCAACACCCAACAGCTCCTGCCCGTTCCTTCTCAGCAACGCCGACCGACCCCACCCCTGGCCTCTTGCCTTGGATACAGACCTCGTGTTAAAAAAATAAATATATATACATCGTTTGAAGGGACTTTTTTTTATTTTAAAGTCATCGAGTAGCTTCATGAAATTGCCAGCACGACCGCTAAACGCACCAAGCTGCCCCTACGAGTCCCCACGAGTCAATAGCCCGGCTTAAGAACAAGTACGAAGTTCAGCCAAATCTTGCATAGAAGTGGTCAACTTATTGCACATTGGAACCCAAAAATATATACTTCTGCTGTTGCAAAGATCATTTGCGATAAAGCTTTTTTTTTTTAAAATCT
>NW_009608152.1:1409-1629 GCF_000690535.1 Cariama cristata
ATAAGCCAGAAGCCATTCTATTATTTTTGTAGTTCTTTGTATTTACAAAAAGGCATGCCGATAAAATAAAATGATATATTACAGTATTTATAATATTCTTTTAAAAAGTTCAACCACACTTTTCAGCTATTTTTTCCCTTTTTTTTTTTTTTGTGCTGTTTACAATGTAGCCTGTACATATGTATGTAGGTTTTTTTTTTTTTCTCTGTTATTATACATC
>NW_009608152.1:1766-2034 GCF_000690535.1 Cariama cristata
GCATTTCTCTGGGTTGTGAGATTATGCAAACCGAGCTCCATCCTGCCATCTACTTCTGTTGTCTTGGGTTTGGTGTATTATTTTTTGGTTTTTGGTTTTTTTCCCCCCTCCCGCTATTCTGGGTACCCCTCGTTTGCTCCGCATTCAAACAACGCCCACGCTTCAGCTCAGCACCTCCCGGTCGAGGGGAGCAGCAGCACCGACCCCCCCTTGTTTCTCCTTCCCACCGACAAAAGGCAAAGCATCCGCGACGCGGTGCAAGACCACC
>NW_009608152.1:2333-9441 GCF_000690535.1 Cariama cristata
CCCTGTGAAAATAAAAAAACCCCCTCGTGGCGACGGAAGCGAGAAAACCCACGCGCCTGCAAAAACCGGTACCGAGGGAGGAAGGGGTGAGGGTTTCAGAAAGCCACCCGCCGCTCCGCATCCCAGCCGGAGCGGGAATCCCGATGGCCACGGGACAACTGAACGCCGCGGGTCACGTCCCCGTCCCCCAGCCCCACCAGTGGCACCGCTGTGGGTGAGCTCCCCAAATTACTACCGGTAGAGATAAGGTGCTACAATTTTTTAGCATTTATCTCTACCAAAAAAAAAGAAAAAAAAGAAAAAGAAGTGTCTACGCTGCAGGATGGAGGCTGAATAATAATTAATGATAAATATTGCAGGATACAAATGAAGACGTACTGACTGGTATTTAAGCCCTAGGTTTTGGTTTTACGGTGACACAGTACAACAAGCCATTCCCAGGTTTTATCACCTCCCCTCGGATGAGGTCCAGAGCAGCATTTAGTTTTGTTATATTTCAGTGTGCAAAAAAAGATGGCTGTACGGAAAAGAAAGACAAAGTTGTTAAACATACACACACAACTATTTCACCTGCTTGTTTCTTGTTGGTGGTGGGTTGTGTTGGTTTGGTTTTTTAATCCTACCGGCGGGTCTACGACAGATCGCTAAGAACTGGGGAGTACCGGTGAAGGGCACGGTTAGCGTTAAAGTTTATCTCCAAATACAGTGTACGGTAGTCAGTGGAGTGCCTCGAATTTATGGCTTAACGCACTGCTGTGGACAGATTACTGGGTGTCGGGTGGTTTCATGGTTCCTCATGCATGGTTCCTGGTCACGGCATGCCATCATGCAAATCGTTTCTATGCATTGAACGAGCACTTTTTTTGGGGGGGGGGAATCAGCCCGAGCTGTCTCCAGGCTGAAGGTACCCGATTACCCCATCTCCCAAACCAAGTAAAGCCCATGTAGAAAGTAGAATGCAGATAATAAATATCAAATAAACTATGACAATTAAATGGCATGGGCCAAATGGGTGGTTTGTTTCTTTTTTCCTTTTTTTGTTTTACTTGTTTTAACTTTTTTTTTTTCCTTTTTTTTTTCTTTTTTTTTTTTTTTTGCTGCTTAACTAAATGCAAATCTAGTTTTGCATGAACAAACCCTTTAACATTGTGACTTCTGGGTTTTCTTTCAATAATAATCAACAAAATGGGAAAATAAAATCCATTTTTGGCTGCTTTGGAAAAGACATGAATCCCAGCAGTGGGTTTTGTTTCTCTGTGTGTGTGTGTGTTTTATTTTGCTTGTTTGTCCTAAGTTGCATTGACTGATGTGGAACATGCAGTATCCACCTGCCCAAACAATAGAAAATCCTTTTTTTTTTTTTTTTTTCCTTTTTTTGTGTTTAAATGTTTGTTTACAAGGGTCCTTTAAACAGGTGGTAGGTCACTGCTTTAGATGCAACGCTGTCACACAGTAAGCAGACTATGTTTGGTATAAGATCTTCAGGTAAGTGTCTCCACAGCTGTTCTGTATTGATATATTTCATGAAGTTTGTAAACAATCTTTTCACTTGCAAGTATTTTAATTTGTACAATTCTATTATTTTGTCTCAACACTTGGATTCCCTGACGTCTTTTTGCCTTTTCGCTCTTTCTCGTCTTCCTTCCTCCGCCCGTTGCTGTTTCTCCTTCTCAGGTTTGGTAACACTGTCGTACGACGGGAGAGAGGCGGTAGACGGGGTGCCTTCTTTTTTCTCCCTGTTTGCTCCTCCGTTTTCCAGTTTTGTGGAGACAGGCCTCCGGCTAATAAAGCCCCGTCTTGCTAGACGAGCCCTGTAAGCCCTCTGGATAACCACTGCCGAAACTTCTTCCTGCTTACGCCGCAGCGTAGTCGTGATGGGCTCGTAAGACACTTTGGAAGGGTTGGATGCCACAAATCTTTCCTCCATCTGCTGTCTCAGTATATCCAGCTCTCCGCTGTCCCCCAGGACACGTTTGGTGAAGGCAAAGAGGATGTCCAAACAGTGGATCCTGTCTCCACTTACCATAGGCAGGTCCATGGCAATCAGTTCAATGGTGTTGGGTTTTGGGACGCGGAGAGGATGTTCCAAAGCATCAGCAAAGTCTGCGAGCTTGCTGTACTCTATGAACTGCGTGGCATCGGGGTCGAATTTCTCCCAGATCTCGTAGAAGGTCTCAAAGTCGTCCTCACTGAGGGGATCTGCGCTCTCCTCTGTCGCCACGCTAAAGTTCTCCAGGATGATGGCAATGTACATGTTGACCACGATCAGGAAGGAGATGATGATATAACTCACAAAGAAAAATATCCCCACCGAAGGGTTCCCACAATCCCCCTTAAAACCACTCCCGGGGTGCTCCTTGTCTAGGTCGCAGTCTGGCGGCCGGTTTAGGATCGGCAGCAGCAGGCCATCCCAACCGGCTGACGTGGTGATCTGGAACAAGCAGATCATGCTGTTGCCAAAGGTCTCAAAGTTGAACATATCATCGATGCCAGCCTCATGCTTGACGTAGGCAAAGTTTGACATGCCAAAGATGGAGAAGATGAACATGACCAAGAACAGCAAAAGGCCGATGTTGAACAAGGCAGGCAAGGACATCATTAAGGCAAAAAGCAAGGTGCGGATTCCTTTGGCTCCTTTGATCAAACGCAGGATACGCCCAATGCGAGCCAGTCGGATGACTCGGAAGAGAGTGGGTGACACAAAATACTTCTCAATGATTTCGGCCAGGAACATTCCTAAAGAAGAAGAGAAGGAACAAGTGTGACAATGGAGACGTGCAGGCTGCTGCTGCTTCTTCTGAACCTAGTCAAGGGATTGGGCACACAGGACACCTCGGTCGGACTTTCAAAGGGGGTCTGTGATTGAGAGGCCTCACCTTCAGGCAGCTAAGTCTTGGCTAGATGCTCGGGCTCCCTAAACAGCTCTCCTAGACGGAGAGGGAGAGAGGTGCAGCTGCAAAGCCATTCATTCCACCTGGATAAGGATGGATGCGTTGCTTCTTGGCGATGTCTCGCTCTCGGTGCCTAACTCTGCCACGGGAGTCAGGCTATGGACTCTACTTTGAAGTTGCCAAAAAAACGTGTAAGACGAATCTTATTTCAAGCGGCAGACAAACCTGGATCTGAGTTTTAGACTGCAGGACAGCCTCTAAAGGTTGGTGTTTCGTCAGTATGCCTGGGCAGAGCTGTGTGCAGCCAAGCTTTCTGAGTGACCCTGTTGTATTTGTGAGGTTACCCGTATTTTATAGACTAGATGCTAAAAAACCAAAAACCTGTTGGAGGAAACTGATTGATTCAACATTCAACCAAACTGAAAACAGGAGCGCAAATCACATGCTGATGTAGGAAGCACTGCAATGCTATTTCCAGTTAGTAGGCATTATAACATTCTGATGAGGTGAGTGAAATTATTGTTTTTATAGACAGGGAGAGTAATTGTCAAGTGTTTTACTCCACACAACTGGAAACGAATGCCAGAACAGAGGGAGAAGGGTGCATTGGTCAGGACTTCAAGCTGCCAAATTCAGCCACAGCCTCTTCGCAAGGCTAAAAAGAGAACCTGGAAGTCCTGGTACCTCTGCAGCCCCTTCAAAGACAGGAATGTGCTCTACTCTGCAAGCACCAAGACAGCCCAGCGCTCACAGACCTCTATCTAACTGGTGTCGCACTTACCCACGATGGACAGAATCACAACCACGAAGTCAAAAATGTTCCACCCGATGGTGAAATAATAGTGCCGCAAGGCGAACATCTTCAGCACACACTCACAGGTGAAGAAGATGACAAACACCAGGTTGATCCAGTAAAGGATGTCCTCCATCTGCTTGCTTTGTGTGTCTGTCTCCACCATCATGGTCACCATGTTGAGGCAAATGAGCATCATGATGACTATATCAAATGCTTGCTGAGTAACAAAGTCAAAGACAGCTCCTTGAATGCGGTTCTGTGCAACAGAAGAGACAGACAATGAACCAAACAAGTTTGAACAAAAATCTACCATGAGTCAACAAATTATTTCACTGTTGGTGCAAAGAGGGATGAGGACATAGTCTTTTCAGTATCTTATGAAGCTTTCAAGGTGAACTTTAGCCACAATTCAATCTGTTTACGGGAAAGGTAGGAAAATGATATTATTTATACCCCAAACATGCCACCACAACCCTATTACCAGCGTATCTTCCTCTTTGTTGAGACCAAAGGCGGGGCGATACGCTTCGGTTCACAACTGGAGAAAGCGACCAGGTCTGCCTCGCAGTGGTGACTGACTGCAGGGCACCTGGACGAGATTTCCACCACCTCTTTGGTGTCCTGGCAGCAGGCAGAGCAGCAGGATGCTTTACCTACAGCAGTATCTAAGGGACTCACCCACTGTCCCAGGCAAAGCCTTTCAGAAAGCAGGGAAATGGGCTTAGGTCTCGACCAATGCGACCCACAAGGCTGTCTAATTGTCCAGGATCCCGCTCACTAATGCCAAGAGGCCTCCTACCCTCCGTCTAAAGCCTCTCAGCCAGACAGGGTTTTCAGATTGTTTTGCTGGTTCAAGTCAGCCAACTGACTGACATCAACCGCAGCTGCCGCATTTTAACCTTTCTCAGATGACACCTGAATTATAATGACAAGAAGACGGTGATGTGGAGTCCAGCATGAGTTAGAACAAAGGATGCTCTTGGAGCCGAAGCTCCTTTGAAAGTCTACCCTGCAGGTTTTTTGCCTTCAGTTCTCTTTATAACATACTCACCAGAGGTCGGGGAATAGGTTTTTGAGGCTTCTTTGAGCCCAGTTTCTTCATGGCATTATAGTACTTCTTTTGTTCTTCTGTCATGAAAATATCTTGACCTCCAAAGTAAAGGGGCGAAAGGAAAACTGGTTACAATCAGCTCGTACACCAGAAGGGAAAGGAATAACATCCTAGCTAAGTCATGAGGATACCTGCCATATGGGAAGTTGGTGGCAGCTATTTTAGACAGAGAGAACTCATACGAATCCCCAAGGTGCACTGATTTTCCTTTAACAAGAACTGAGCACTTTCCCTAGGAATAACCTGGTTTATTGCACTACATCCCTCCCCATCCCCTCTCTCTCCGTTGCGACAAACAGGCAGCAGAGGTGCCAGGCCATTTAGCAGGTACTGCCTAGATGCAAATCCTCGGCTTGACTTACGGAGAAGAAAAGCAGTGTAGGAGAGACAGACGGAGGGCGAGGCAAGGAAGACATCTTACTTCCAGTCTGTGTATTTTCGTCAAGGCAAAAAACCACCAGAAATGCATGAAAATGTAGTCCAGGGAAAACGCCTGATCTGGCTAGGGTTTTGCACAAAGCTTTGGGCTGCCTCTTGCACTCCCCCAGCCCATCCAGCCGCTCTCAGGGGGCTGGGAGGGGAGCGGGGCACCACGAGCCACAGTGGTTCTGCAGCCCACAGCTCTACGAGGGGAGGGCTGTGCCCCGGACTGAAGGTCCTTGGCCTTCATTTTGCAGAAAAACCCATCAGCCTGAAGACTCAACGTTCCTCTAACAGGTCGCACCTCCCCTACTAAACAGCAAACACAGATCACTTATCTTTTTCTTTTGTTGATTGAAGTTGTCAATGATGACACCAATGAACAAGTTCAGGGTGAAAAAGGAGCCGAAGATGATGAAGATAACAAAATATATGTACATGTAAATGTTGTCCTCATACTTGGGTTGCTCTTCTTGCTGAATGGGAGATCAGAAGAGAAATAAATGATATTTCAAAGACATCGCACAAAAGTAGTCAAAATGAGACGGGTCGTGTTTCCAAGCATTCCCATGTAAGGCAGTCTTGCTTTACAAAGCTGTAGTTAGCTACGGAAAACCGTGTCCCCACACTGGTTAAAGTAAAGTAAAAGTATATGCCTGTCTATTGTATGCATATACCAGGAGGACGGTGACCTAATTTTCAGAAATATAATACGCTATAGTTTAAACTGTACTTTCACTGTAAATGAGGTCAGTGCCCAGAAAATATATAGAAATTTGCAAATCACAAAGGAAATGATCATTTAAATGACAAGCGCTGTCAAAGTGAAGCCATCGTTCTTTCTTTTGAAGAGGGACATGTAAGACCATCAGCTGATCAAAACGAGAAGAACCTTTTTTACACTGTCCTGACACAGCCCTACTACTTGTTTCCCACCCTGCATTCAGCATCAGACAAGAAAATCCATTTGAAAATCTTTTCATATCAAACCAAGAGAAGAGAAGGGAAAAAAATAAACTAGAAAGCAAAAAGGAAGTAAAGGTATTTGCATGATTCCAACATGCAAGAACAAGAAAAGTGCCTGAAGAAAGAGCTCCACCCCAGACAGCATTTCAAAACTGGATTCAAACCGACACTTGGGCTCCCATGTAGACGCAAGGTTCGTGGCAGACCTTCTGGCTAATTCCTCCCCATAATTTATTCCGATGATGAAATACAGAGCTTCCTTGTACCCCTTTCAGGAGTTTCCCTGCCCCTAAAGCAACCAGAAGAATCCTGCCCTTTTCGGGGATTCTTCTTGACCATCTTTTAACTTATCACACTAACAGAGTAAATGAAACAATCACAGCATTACATACAGAATATAAGCAGAGTTTTACAATTTTTACTCTTAATTTTACCGAAGTAAAATAGCAGAGTAAAATACTGGGAGGTGAGTTTGCGGTCATGCACGTTACCTTTCTGGAATCTACTGCTGCATACATGATGTCCATCCAGCCCTTGAAAGTGGCCTGGCAAAGAAAACACACGTTCTCTTAGGCGGAATTCACCCAAAGTAAAAGCACAAGTCTGACTTCTGCCAGCTATGTCAAGGATTCCCTGGCACTTTTGATCGCCCTGTACACTGAACTTTAATATTACTCAAATATTTCTCTTTTCATTTAATCTAAATGAAATTAATCAAGCTTGAGAAGTGGGCCCACATGAACCTCATGAAGTTCAACAAGGCCAAGCGCAAGGTCCTGCACCTGGGTTGGGGCAAGCCCCGGTATCAATACAGGCTGGGGATGAAGGGATGGAGAGCAGCCCTGCCGAGAAGGGCTTGGGGTGTTGGTTGACGAGAAACTCACCGTGACCCGGCCATGTGCGCTGGCAGCCCAGACAGCCAAC
>NW_009608152.1:9807-25290 GCF_000690535.1 Cariama cristata
GAGGCAGTGGCAGAGGTTGCCCAGAGAAGCTGTGGCTGCCCCATCCCTGGGAGTGTTCAAGGCCAGGCTGGATGGGGCTGGGAGCAACCTGGTCTGGTGGAAGGGGTCCCGGCCCGTGGCAGGGGGGTTGGACTGGATGGCCTTTGAAGGTCCCCTCCAACCCAAACTACGATTCTATGATAAATGAATCCGAACAGGTTTACTGCTGTCTCATGGAGGGTTTGGCAGACTCTTTGAAGAGTAGAGTTGGGGCCACTTGCTGTGCTGGGAGACCCATACTAGGCAAAGAGACGAAAGATAAAATGGCAATTTTACCGACCCAAACCCGAGTGGGATTAATGGGATGCTGTATTTCATGGAGAGAGGGAAGCAGTCAAAACGCATCAGAAGCAGCTTGTATTTACCACCAGCAGGGAGATGGCGAAAGTAAAACTTACGACTTGCAGAAGAGCCAGATATCCTGCCCCAACGTTGTCAAAGTTAATTTTCACATTCTTCCATCGAATCTCAGTGGAGTTGGGTGGCATCAGTGCTTCGCAGTCTGTCTTGTTGTTAACAATCTCTACGTCAAAGCGGCGCTCAGCTGTTTCATTAAAGCAGTAATGATATTTCCCGGCAAACAGGTTAACCCCCATAATGCTGAAAATCAGCCAGAAGATAAGGCAGACCAACAACACATTCATAATGGAAGGGATAGCGCCAACCAAGGCGTTGACAACCACCTGTGTTGGAAGGGGTGGGAAAAAGTTTCAGTATAAAACACAAGGCAGGAAACAGCAAGCATCAATACAGCTGTTTTTGGGGGGGGAATAGGAGGTAAGGCCACTGACAGATCCGTGGCGTTTACTCCACGCAGAAGTTGGCAGTGAACTTATTCCAAGCGGTAAAAAAATTCTGCTTAAAAGCCACCTACCGAAGCTCTGTTTTAAAAATAAAACAGGCCAGGTTGTTAGATTTACTAGGTTTGATTTTGGATTGTTACTTCTTTGGTTGAACAACAATTATTTTAAATAATTTTAGTTGCCAAAAGGGAGAGGGGGGCATTACTGAGTGAGGCTCAGACTCTCTTCTTAGCAACAAACAGGCTCCTAGCTAAAATTTTCTCAGAGCCAAGTTCGAGGACGCTTTTGCTCATGGATTTGATGGGTCTCATCAGCCAGTGGCCCTTACGGCCATTCCCCACTTTCAAACAAGGCTGTTATCACTTCCAAGCCGGCCGCCTGCTCCCACCGCGGTCACCAGCAAACTGCGTGGCCCTGACCGCGGTGGGGATGGGACCGAGCCCGGCACGGCTCCATTAAGACTAAGCAGTGAGTCGCTGTAAACATCAAGGTCATCTTTGTGACTAAGCAAGGCCAATCATGTTGTCTCAGGCAGACAGCTGAGCATGCAGCTAGGCAGGCTCAAGAAGACAGAAAAGCCATGTTCCTTCCTCCAAACGGCAGCAAACACAGTGGGAAGGCATAATGGGTTTTGTCAGAGCTCGTATCTTCCACCTCCTCCTAATTTTAGCCTTTCAGAGTTTGGGAGCACCACGTCCCTAAGCATCCCCTGGCCAACACATGACAAAATGTGAGCTATCAGGCTTTTAATAGAGTTAGGTCAGCAGGATATTAAATCTTTTATGATGATCTCCTAATTTAGATTCCTTTAATAGATGAACAGAATCCAAACTGTTTTTACTCCTTTGCCTTAGTTTTGAAAGACTACTCAATTACACGGGGACCTGGGAGTCCTCAAGTAGTAGCACCTGAGCCACAACGGGTCCTGGCCACCATCAAGCGTCCCCTCTCCTCCTACAACATCTCTTTGCTGGATGCAACCACCACGCAGACGATGAGCTTTGCAGCAAGCACCTGTCCTCCGCCCTAGTAGGCATGAAGGCAAATTGAAGACAACGGTGATCTGGACAGTAAGTAGCGTTACAACAACCGTTAAATGACGTCATGAATTCATCACTGCATACGCAATGAGGTACGAAGACACAGGTTAGAGTCAAGCCCTCCGGAGAGGCTCTATACAGAATGCCTTTGCTTGCTTTCTCCCTTCATCCAAGCAGGATGCTCTGCTGCTGACCACTATCACGACAGCACTTTGTGCTTTAAGATCCTTCAACATATCAATACGCTGAATTATTCCAGTTCATCACGGGAAGTGAAAAAAAAAAAGTCATATCCTCCTGAAATACGGTCACTTACAGTATGTTAAATTTATACAGCATTCAAAAAGACCTGAGAGAAGGAACATGGCTTTTGTGTGCAGACTGACAAAAACGCATGCACGTTTCATAGCATTACTGCCAAACTCCCTGAATAATTTAAGAGCAGAGCAAGTTCTTGGAAATGCAGATTACTACGGAGTAGAGAAAAGCAAAGAACTACATTTTATGTTTCCTTTGCAAAGGCATTTCAAATCTCTATTCTCTGGCTCAGAAGAATCGTTCTGGTTGTATGGGGCAGCAACACTTGTCTTCAAGTCAAAACAAAGGAAAAATAATTGGCTTTAGGTAACTAACAGGGCTGCAGTCATAGCCCTCTATTGATTTTGCTGTGGTGAAAATCCCCCACTTTAGGCGTAAGAATTTCCTGATTGTGCATTAGAAACCACAGCTTCTCTCCAGCACGGCCTAAAAATAGCTTTTAGGATCTACGGGTTTAGTGCTAGGTCTTCTCCTTGGTGATCCTACCCTTCGGTGGGACCTGAACCCAGCCCAGCAAAAGCTCTGGCTTTCTGTCAACGGAAAAGTTTTCATCCTTTGTGCCTGTATTATAGAATAAAGTTTTGAATTAAGCCAACCGACACAAAGAAATAATAGCAGGACAACTCATTAGGGAAGAAACCATCCTCTTTGGATTTGCTACGACACCATTTATTTCTGTCTCTTCCTACGGAATTGAGGATCCCCGCCCAGCTCATCGCCCCTCTCACGCTGCATTTTGTGCTCAGTTACCCTACAGCAAATTCTAGGGAGATCAGCAGGATCCAGGTGGAATTGCTCCCGTCAGATCCTGAAGTAAAACTGCGGCTGCTATTGTCTTCCCTTTTTTTAAAAGAATACATCATTTTACTTCTTGTAATATCTCCAATTGCGAGCTAACTGGCACTTGGCACAAAAGACCGACGTTATCGTTCTAAGCGCAACTGGGAAACCCATTACTACAACATACCCTTAACAGAAACATACAATTTTTTTTTTGCTTGTTCCCCTAAGACTGTTTCAATCCCAAATGGAAAAAAAGCACCAAACTCCAGAAGATTAGTGCAATTTTTTTTTTTTTTGCATGTTCCTGTAAGACTAGTTCAATCCCAAATGGAAAAAAAAGCACCAAACTCCAGAAGATTAGTGGCAAAAGCAGCGAGACACTGCGATCATTTCAAATCCCCGCGACAGGGGTGCCGTCTACCAATTTGAGGAAAGCTGGTTAAGTTCAATGCTTTGCTTGTGCTTCGTTGCTCGTTCCACAGTGACAGGACAGGGGACCATAAAGCACGGTAAAAGGGAGGGAGTGGAAAGGAAAAGCTTCACTATCAGACAAGGCTTCCAGTCGCCACCAGACTGGACCGAGAACAACAAGGTGCAACAAGAGGAATTAAACCAAAGCCTTTTTTTCAAACAGCCGAGCTCCCCGCCAGTCCCTTCCTGAAGGCCTGAGTGATCCAAGAAAGGAAGCCGCCTTTTACCCCCTTGCAGGCAGATTGCATTTTTAAAAAAACACCCCTCCGATAAGAGTCTTTCAATCCAATTCCACCAGCGGCCAACACCTCGAGGGGCCGGAGACACTGAGGTGGTTCAAATTCTGCTTCTTTGCACCTGGTGATTCTCCCTAGATAAAAAAAGTTACAGCTGAGAAGCCCCCTCGGATGCTAGAGGTAAAAGCCAGGCTAAATGAGAACAGCCAAGTGTTAACATCGTCTACAAATGGCATGTGGTTTGGGCCGGTAATTAATGTAATGAGGCAGCTGGATGCATCTCCCTTTCTTAAGAGGGGAGGGTGCAGCGGTGGGCAGGGTGAGGGGACATCCGCGGAGGAGGTGATCGAGTCAGCAGCTGCATCATGGTTCTGTTTGGAATTTTCTTTCCACCAGTTTTGATCAGTTCTAGCATGCTTAAAAAAAACCGCTCCACAGGCATGCAGAAGGATCAGCTGCTAATGGCATCTTACCCTCATCCCCTCAAATCGGGACAACGCTCTTAAAGGCCTCAAAGCTCTTAGTGTCCTAAGGGACTTTATGGCACCTAGTTCCGAGTAGCCCAGGGCATTAGCTATAAGGCTGACTAAAGAGACCTACACAGAAAATAGAAAAAAAAAAAAAAAAAAGAAAGAAAAAAAAAAAAAGAAAGAAAAGAAGAAAAAGAAAAAGAAAAAAAAAGGTTCCAGACTGTTAGAATGAATCCCCTAGCACTGATTGCCCAGCCCAGCCTGCCAGCCGGGGCGGCCCCCATAGTAAATACCGAAGACATGACACCAGCTGCCTACTTCACTTGACTGACACGACCTGGAAGGAAATAATGCGGTTGAGAAAGGCATAAGAAAAGAACATAGGGGAAAGATAAGTGAGAGAGAGGCAGAGACACACAGACGGAGAAGGGGTCTGTCGGAAGGAAGAGCCCAAACGATGACAAAAACCTTACCCTCGCCCTTTACTGTCTGCAGGATCCCAGCGGCTCCCATTAAATTTAAGCCAGACAAATTTTAAAGGTACCTATGAGAAAGAATACAGATAAATACACACACTGCACAAACTGCCCTCAACTCGTACAGCGAGCCACCCTGCTCACGCTGAGCGGTGGTGCTTCATCCGTGGCAACAGCCTTCAGGGACGGGACTTGTGCCTCGGTTCGCTTCTGCCAAAATCATTCTGACCAACGTCAACGCCGACCCCATCACCCACGGTGCCGAGGGACCTGCTTCTAACTTTTACTGCCCGGCGACACGAGGATGGGTCTGGTTTCTCTGCTCATAACACAGAGCAACTGCCGGGCACCTTTTTTTTTGCCTGCTTGAAGTCGCAGTGACATTTGTGAGCATCCCTGAGGGAGGATGAGGATGGGTAAGCCCGTTAGCAGCCCGGAATCAGATTTAGGCTCTAGACTTGGGAATCACCAAATATCCTTAACCAACCGGTACTGAGGGCAGCTCGGGGTCCCGCAGGATTAAGCCCAGTATTACCAAAAGCCTGAAGGCGTGGGGCCGTCTACTTTTGGACCGAGCACGTGCATTTAGGGCAGCAGTCCATTCCCCACGCGAGCCAACGGAAGACTCTTTAGATCAGACATGACTTGGCCATATGTAAATAGTATCTACAGACACCGTTTCATCAGCATCCCACTATCCTCCATTTCTGGCTAGTATCACATTACAGACACAGATAAGAAACAGATATGTCAACCTTTCTCAAGGAAAAAAATAAAAAAGACATCAGTATACAGTAACAAATAATGGAAAAACATGAGACCTCCCATAACAGGTGGGGTTTTTTCGCTTAATTCTCAGAATGGACAGTTCCTGTTTATCATTCTTTTTTTTTTTAAAAAAATAAAAGATATTAGGACAATAACGTGAAATTAATTACAAGGAGGATTCTTATTTCACAAATACTCCAGGGAAATTTCAGGACCAGATTTCAAATGCATGAACATGCGGGAAAACTTAAGAGATTTCATCTTATTTTACTCTTTGCGCACGTGCTTCAGGCTTTTTCTGTCTTCATATCTGCCCCCAAATAAGTGGCCGCAACATCTGGCAACATGGCGCTCTGGTTTTTCCATGTGGTTTTCTGATTTTAAAATCAGACTGATTAAAAACATGCCGGGGTGTCCCAAAGGTTTACAACAAAGCCTTTGCGGAGCAACATCAGCCTACTCGGGAAGGGACCAAGCCCATGGCAACCCCAGGACATTGAAGTCCTGGTCTCAAAATTTCAAAATATGGATGGGATTTGGAGGTATGTGCTATAAGGTCCAGAAACAGAGAAATACAGGGTTTTAGCCCGTAAATATAATACAGGGCACAGGCTTCACTAAATCCTCACTTTGAGAGCTTCTTCCCCTTGGGGTAACGCCTCGCTCCCAAGTAGGAAACTAAGAACGGCAGTAAACCGACTAAAGGCTCTCTGAGCTGTCATGGGGTCTTTTCAGTATTATTCTCTCGGGACACTCCGACAGAAGACACAGCAGGCACCGATGTCAGACAAAAGGAATTCCAGATTGACTGAAAAGCAGAAGCCTTCATTATTACCCAGAAAAAGACTTTGTCTTCACAAATACACCCAGCAAGCTTTGGGAATCAGAGGAGGAGGGTTATTTGACAATGCTATCAAACCTGAAAAATAACATTCAAGAGCGTTGTTATGATGCAAAGGCTTATTCTCTATTAGTTACGGCTGCCACCCTGACTTCACTCGAATCCCATCTACGTCACATTAGAAAAATTGTTTAAAAAAATGTGATTTAACAGGTACAGGACACGATGCATAGCCGAGATTTTGTCGAGTAATAATTTTGGCATCTCAAATTCACATTTCAGACTTTTTGCAGACAAAAATGCGCAACTCTCCTGCCTACGACACCAAGTGAAAAGCGGAATTTCTCCTAAAGCACGGGGAATTCCGGATCCTTGCCCATACGCACTTGGTCACTCCCTGTAAACGTGTTACCTGACCGGGAAGTTCCTTAGCTTTACTCCACCAGCTGCCAGATACTTGGGAAGAAAACAAAACTAGTACCACATCTGTCAATTAAACTGCACTTCGTTCCCAACAGCGGGAATTCGACTCCCAACATGAAGCTTAAGGACTGTGAAGGCTATTTTTTGTGCTCAGCTGCTGGTCGTCTTTTTAATACAGTACCCCAAAGAACGTCATTTGCTGCACCGCTCCCCTCAAAGCGGTACAGAAGAACGGATGGTACCTGGCATCAGTTTCCATGAGAGCACTTGAGCTTCGTCTTAAGGCAGTGAAAGAGATACAGGGTTATTTTCAGAAAAGAAGAGTTGCTACTCCAAGATGTGCGTTAAAAGGAAAGGTGGTAAGGGGGTCAGAGAGGACTTTTTAAAAAATAAAAATTCAAAAATTCAGTTTTCCACAGGAAACGTAGACATCTTGAGTCACTTCTGCCCCTGAATTCCAAGTATAATTCCTCTACCTACTCAGAAATATTTCCAGAGTGACAATGTCACTGAACAGCAACTTGGCATAATGAAATCATATTCAAAATGTTGCAAATGAGAAGCTTGGAAAAATTTTAATTTTTTTTTTTTTTTTTATACTCGCTCTTGGGCCATTCACTAAGGACACTGATTCACAACTGGATGTGATGAAACGTTTTAAAAGAATCCGAGCGCTGGGAATTCTAAAGTTCCTTAATTTGCAACTCTTTGGACTTCAAGTCCTATTGAATTCCATGATTTTCTGCCACTCTTGACAGCATAAATTCCATTTATTTTAAATGCCCTTGCTCTGCTTCAGAGCCAGATTTATTGCTAACACTTCTCTCTATTGTCTTTCTTCTTTCAATTTGCAAATGTATTCTCCCTACCAAGGTGTTCTGCAGGGGAATTCCAGGGCCATCATGTGCTGATCTGCCCAGACCGACCGCTTCCCTTGCTCATGCCACGATCTCTGACCAGCAAGCTGTCGTCATTTGATACGGTCCTGCTTTCTCTCTCCTGGGCATTAGATCTTTTTAACAGAACGAGGATGATATTGAACTTCATTTTGCATAACGAGCTCTCAAAGTACTCAGATTTTCACAAATATATGCGCCCAATGTTCAGAACAACAGACCTCGTTAGGCGGTAGGACGGGACGATTTTGCCTGCCGCATCATCCCCCCTGGCGTTAATAACGCAAGCAAATGATTACAGAAAGGGGGTGTCACTGATGAGTACCACGTCGGCACAAGTTCTCCCACTGTTAACGCCTTCCAGTAGCTCAACATGCGGGCAGATCTCTTAGAAACAGTATTTTCAGCGGAGCAAAAGACCCAAGGGCTGGAAAACCCCTCCTGTGTCTCTGCAGGCTCATTAGGACCTGCAGGGCAGAAATTCCACAGTTTTCCGTCGGAAACACTAGCAATTCTCAAAGGGCTGAAGGGTTTTATCCTTATTTTGGAAACTTACAGATATCTGGGATTGAATCCTCATGGAATACACGATTTAGTTAGGACACTTCTCAGGAGAAAACATTACCCCAGCGCTCTTCTATTTACCGTTTTTTTCCAACCAGAAATAAAGAGGAGAGGATACATACGGCCACAATGAGGAAATCCAGCCAGCACCAGGCGTTGGTGAAGAACTTGACGAAGCCGTAAGCACACCATTTCAGCAGCATCTCCAGGATGAAGATGTAAGTGAAGACCTTGTCCGCGTACTCCAGGATGGTCCGGATGGTTTTTCTCTGTTCTATGTAAATATCCTCAAAAGCCTGGGAAATAACCAGGTACTCGTGTCATTATATTAGATTTATTCCATAGTTCAATGTCATTATCCAGAAGCTTATTCAAACGATACTGAGACGAGCAGTGGAATTGCATTTCTTACACAGCGCACCTTATCTGCTCTAGTAGTTGCAAGACTGCAACGCCAAACCAAAAAAAACCAAACCAAAACAAAAAAACCACCCACCAAACAAACCACCCAAAAAAAACCCCAAAAAAGGAAAGTCCTGAATAAAGAACAGAAGAACTCCTCTGCCAGAGAACTCCGTCTCTGAGTATGAGCCTTTATATCTAAACGTGCAGCGACTGGCATCACTACAGTAACACATCACTACAGTAACACACACAGACAGGTTTTCTCTGCAGCTCAGCACATCCGAACAGGCCGAGTTCATTGGCAATCAGACTGCTAATTACTACGAAAGCTGTGCAAGTAAAGAAAACCAGGCTACTGCTGCGGGATACGGATTGTTGTGGACTTCTGTCCTCAAACTCGTGAGTAACGCGTGCTTGAAGCTGTTTGTTGTATAACCCTATCTACCAAATACTGCACTGTGTGAAAACAAAGGGAGTGATTATTTGGGGCTCTGTAACATCACAAGGTCAAGAAGCTCTGCAAACATGGGAAAGAAAAGAAAGGGAAATATTCTTGTTCGGTGATGTGAGAATGAGACATAGACACAGGCTGACGTTGTCCAAAATCCCCACGTTTCTAGTCAAGCTATGATCAGAACCCAGATCTGCAGACTTTCAGTCTTCCTTCTTAATTTAAACCAAATAAAAATCACGAATAAAGGCTTTTGTACAGTACTGACCACAATGGAGCTGTGCTGTTTCCCGCTAAGAATCACCACAGCTTGCTTTTTCACCAAATTTCCCATATACAGCTTTCCCAGTTAGACATCCCCTACCTTAACACCCCTGGGCTACACGTATTTCTGTACTTTACTCACCAGAGCACCACTGCTCAGTAGGATCATAAAGATGATGAAAGTCTCAAACCAATTATGTTCCACAATCAGAAAACAAGTCTTCCTCAAGGTCCACCAAGACTTCCCCAGCCCTTCCTCAATATTGACCTGACAACATTTACAGCGCTGCATGCAACCTGGAACAGGGATAGTGTACAAAGGAGAGTGAGCCCAAATTTTGTCAGGTTAACAGATGATTTAATGTAAGAACATAAAATTGTCATTGTCTAGAAGCGGTTTTGATGCCAATGATATTAAACATGCTGAGTTCCAGTTAAAACTCATGGGTTCTTGAGGATTTTATCATTACTTTCACCACTTCTGTATCTGGGCACCTGAATTAACATCAATTTGTGAACAGATTAAGCTCGTTATATTTGGTGAGGTATCCATGCACTTGACAGAAGAGGAATGGAAAAACTTGCTGATACAATAACCTTGAACCATTTAAAATACCTTTGCCATGGGAATTCCTCTAATGGATCAGTTGCTGAAAGACATTGAGGCCAGCGACAGAAGGGGAAAAAATAAAAACCCGACCAGAAGCCAGATTCTTCTGCTTCTAAGTACTCAAGGCATCAGGCGGACTAAGGATCAACTTGCCCTACCTAGAGGTCACCGACATCCTTCCAACGGCAACTACGTCTCCAAGGCCTTCGCTTTGCAAGTTCTTCTAAACTAGTCTGCCTGTGATGCAGCGTCCAAGGGTCTCGAAATAAGCCGACAGCCAGCCCTGATCCAGGCTGAGACCTAACCTTAAGGTAAGCTTACAGTAGACAGGTCCCCGAAACAGCTCAGAGGCTTCCTTCTGCACTCACAGTCAGCTTACCTTCCGTGAAGCACGCGTCCGGGTCCAGATACTCCTCCGGTGCTTCCACAGGGACTTCTTCCACTTCAGGCTTTATATCAATGGTGCTACCTTCAGAGGAGCTGGTATCGTCAAGTTTCTTGAACACAAAGGAAAACCCAATCCAATCTATAGTTAGTTCCCATCAAAAATCAAACTTCATAATGACTCAGGAATTTGTTTAAAACCAGATTTACTGTAATGGAAGTCATTTCCTCACTTCACCTCGTTCAGATCCTGGCCCAGCTTACATCTCACGTTAATGGGACAGACAGTATTAAGTATTTACGTTAGATACATTTATAACTATTTGTGGCCCTCCATGGAGCAACTAGCACAAGAAACTTCTGGTTTGAGTGCAAAGACAACATCATAATACAAACAGAAGCTTTGTGCTGGAACTCTCTAGTTCTCCCTCCCAAGATGCTTCCAGGCACTCACACGAGGCTCAAATGACGAGAATGAATTTTTAGCATTTCATCCTACCTCTTTGCTGCCATCAGGATCTGTATCACTGCTGAAATCTTCTGTGTTGAGATTTTCAAAATCTGATTCCCCTACAGCAATAGGTACCCGGACAGTGAGATTGGGGTTATTGATGAAGGACATGTGATCTTCATCTATTATGTACTTCTCCACGCTGCTCCCAATTCCGCTTGTCGTGCCATTGCCGTTCTTCTGATAATCAATGTCTCTGTTGATATCGGCCCCTGTATGGTTAGCGATGCAGTTCACCTTCTTGTCATACAGTTCATCCAAGGGTTTGACCTCATCCGCCTCTCTCTGCTTGAAATGAGCGTGCATGAACTCGCGCACTTTCGCCTTGATCCAGGCGATGCCTTTCTTGATGCGAATAACAGAGATCTGCAGGTTGTTCATCTCCCCATCATCATCTGTTGCTGCTAGGTTGTCTGCGCTGAAGGAGCTCAGTAGCAAGGCTAAGAACAGGTTCAGCACCTGAAAGAGAAGAGGTCACACCTTGGCAGAGCTGACACACGAGGATTACCTTTCCAAAGCTGAACACCCAAGTCCTGCTGATGTCAACAGGGGCTGCAGAGCTAAGTCTCCAAACACCACACTGAGAACCAGCTCTGGTGTCCCACAGACCCCCCGAGGTACCCAGGATGCAAGGGACGAGCTGCTGGTCCTGCAAGGCGTTCCATGAATGGGGGAGCTCTGCCGGGGTCCGGTGCAGGTAAAAGGGTCCCGGCCAGGGAGCCCCTTGCAGGATCCAGACTGCAAGGTGTTAAAGAGAGGGATTTCAGCAGCAGCCATCCAAGGGACCGAAATTCGGCGTTACTGGCTTAGTCCCATCTCTGGCTCAAAGGAAACGGGCCAAACTGAGGCATTTTGAGTGGTCACCCCCAGCTCTATTTCCTTGCCCACATCTACTGATGGTCCCCAAGACTTATTTTGTCACAATCCCTTGGCGAGGCAAGTCCTCTCAGAGAGAGCTCACGACACTACTCTGAAGACACGCGACTGTTCACACTACTTCATCCTTGCTTACGTTTCCCTCCACAGACTTTTCTTCATAAAATTTAAGACCAGAAGGAAACATGCTGAGCTAGTCTAACCTCCCACACGGCCGGCCGAGCTATTTCACCAGCCGATTCTTGCACACCTCTCGTACTTCATGATTGAGCTAGCGGGCAGATTTCAGAAGAAACTTCCAACCTCATTTTAACACTTCAGGACCTTCCCCTGCGTACCAAATTATTTCCTCTCCTGGCATTTGAAAAGCCAGGTTTTGCTTCTTTCAAGCTTCTTTCACCCCCTCAGGCAAGGTGTGGGTCTGTCCCCTTTGAGCGAGGGTTTCATACTGCCAGCTTTTACCGCGAGGTGTTTGGATGCTTTATTCGTGGGCAACTGTTTAAGGCCCTAATCAATCCTTAATATCGTGCCACCAAAGTCAACAGGACTGTTCGTATGTCAAAGGCCCTGAAGGACCCCAACAGAGCTGGAACAGACTCACAAATCGTTACTCCCTAGTCCTGCGGCCTCCCCGTGTTCTAGCCCACCCAGAGGCAACCAGTAAAGACCATCAGTAACCATTTACTGACCACTAAATTTCCGATGACCATGACCATCATGAAGACAATCAAGCACATGGCCTGTCCTGCTACTTCCATACAATCCCACATGGTCTCAATCCATTCCCCACACAACACACGGAAGACAATAAGGAAGGAGTGGAAGAAATCGTGCATGTGCCAGCGGGGTAGCTCACAATCCGGATTGATCTTGCAAACACACTCCTTGTAGCTTTTGCCGAAGAGCTGCATGCCCACCACAGCAAAGATGAACACGATGATGGCTAGCACCAAGGTCAAGTTCCCCAGAGCACCCACTGAGTTACCGATGATTTTTATCAGCATGTTCAGAGTGGGCCAGGACTTGGCCAGTTTGAAGACTCTCAACTACAAAAAAAAAAAAACAAACAAAAAACAAAACAGAAAAATGACACTTAATTTAATTTCATCTTAAACAAAGAGGAAAATCAGGCAGAACTTTGTAAACAGCAACCATCTTGTATTTTACGCAAACACAAGCCCATGCTTCTGCCACCAAAGTCAGTGGGAGTAGGGAACGCTTAACTTCTCTTTGAATCTGGCCTCCTGTATTTTGTACCTAGGTATGCCCCCCATGGTGATCTCTCCTTACGAAGGAAAAGTACGGAGCTTCCATCTTGCTTTGCAAACTTTGCAACATTAAGGAAGTCAGGAGACTTATCCGAAGGGTGTGCGTCAAAAAACCTACTTTTTTCTTTCCTGAATGCTTCTCATCTTCCCCTGGAAAAAAAGGACCTGTTTTCCTGGCATATCCAGAACGCACAGTCAAAGTCTAATTTCCAGAGAATCTCATCTGGAGACAGACTTTCTGAAGCTGGATACAAGCAGGAGCTGTGCTCCTTGGAACGTGTGACCTCAGTCGTTCTCTGCACGAAAAAATCTAACCTTGAGGTTTTCATAATTTAATTTACAAAAGCTTAACCACTGACAGCACAAGTTAAAGCACACAAAGGCTGTAGGTATTCAGCACTTTTGTTATACTGTAAGACACAACCTACCAAATTTGACCACATGAAATAAGAGGTGCATTCTAACATGGTTCACCTCCATCCATACTAAGTACTCTACACCAAGATACCTCCCAAGTCATCCTCCACTGCCTAAATGCAATGAGCTGGTGCTTCAGATCTTGCTTCACAGCTGCTGTTTACGAGAAGAGATCACAACAATGTCACCATTCTATCTCTGTCCTCCCCAAAACCAGAAAAAATTGAGGTTTGCCTTATGTAAAAAGCTTTCTGGTAGCTCCAACATAGTAACATTCAAAAAGAACTGGAATATGGAATACCAATCGGAAAGATCGCAGCACAGAAAGTCCTTCCACATCTGCTAGACTCAGTTCCATTAAACTGAGGGAGACAATAAATCCATCAAAGATGTTCCAGCCTTCCTGGAAATAATAGTAGGGATCCATGGCAATGAGCTTCAGGAACATTTCTGCTGTGAAAATTCCAGTGAAAACCTGGAGCGGTGAGGAGAGAGACAGACAAACAAAGAACAGGCAAAGATTCGCTTTTGTTCATTTTCTGGTCTTCAGGCTAAATATCAAACAATGCAATCTGTCACGCCAGTTCAAACACGCAGCCTATGCGATGCCACGTGCTCGTCTGCAGTAGTCTTTTCTCCTCCAATGCAGCAGAAATATCGCTCACCTACCCACGCGTACCAGGAATTAACAGATGGATTTTTTAGTAGTAACAAATTGTGACCAGAGCAGCGCACCCCTAGCAAACACCTCTGACTCGCCTCAGACTCCAGTGAGGGCAACCTCGCACTGCTCAGTGGCCTCTAGAGTCTGGCATAGACACGCTTTCAGTCTACGTCTACGTTAACCACCAACGTAGCCCAGAAGGAGCAGATTGGTAAGGAATATTTACCAATACTATCTTACCAGATTTCCTACGGAGAGCACGTGTTCAAACTCTGGGGTCATAGGATGGTGCTCCATTGCCATGAACAAAGTGTTCAGCACAATACAGATGGTGATGGCCAAGTCAACAAAAGGATCCATGACAATTAAGTTCACGATCTCCTTCAGCTTGATCCAGTACGGGTGGCATTCCCAGATCAAGAACGTGTTGGCAAATTTGTACCAGCAAGGGGGACACTTCCTCTGGGACTCTTCCAGCTCTACGGTTACAAAACAAAACAGCAACAGAGTTCAGTCTTCACCTCGAAGGATGCTGGAGCTGTCTGACGCTCAGCACGGCTACAACACTGTCCGATCCTGCCTGTCACGAACCCCTCTCGTGTCTCCCTGCTTGCACAACAATTCAATATTCTTGGGCCAAAGGTATGTTTTGCCATAGGTACATGCAACACTCAAAACAAAAGAACTCCAGGATGCTCGGCAATAGCTGAAGGCAAAGAGTTACTAAGCCGCGAACCTTATGACCATGGCCAATCCCGCAGATGGCCACGACAGGAGAGCTGGGTCACGTCTTCGGACTGAGCTTCACTGACTTCTCCTTTGTCCCTAGGCAAGAGTTACACCACACCTACACCAGGTCACCAGAAGTGCAGCTCTAAACCTCTGCAACAGCCCCGCGTGGATCTTATGATTCAGTCCAAATTATTTTAAACGAAGGGATATATTTAACTCAGAACCGATCAAGGTAAAACGGTTCAAATCAAAGTTACAGATTCTAAACTGTCTTGGGTGCCAGTTTTTAAATAACTGAAATGAATTCTGTGCTGAATGCAGACACGGTCTAAAAGAGGAAATCTATGACATAATGCTGCAAAGGATTTTAAACAGGAATAACCTGATTAACACTAACCACATCCATTTACGGAAATCAAACATGATGTTGTGTCCATTTTTTTACACTGGCTTATTTCAAGTGCTTAGGGGGAAAAAAAAAAAAATAAATAGAAATCAGGAGTTGCCCCCTGCTCTGTTCTTTGGCTTGCAATGGTTCCATTCAGGCTATACAGCTGTGCATGCTGAAGTTTTGGTTTTTATGGGTAGGGGAAGAAAAAGCTCTCTTTCTCATTGGTTCTCTGGTTGCTTAGTATTTAGTTGCCTTGGAATTTCTAAAGTTAAAAAGAGGACCGTAGCACTGTAGCCTGTAGGCGTTTGCGCAGGAGGGAAGCAGCAGCAGAACCTTGCTCTGTTTCTAAGTATATTTAGTTTTCATACAATTTTATTGCAGG
>NW_009608152.1:25312-56984 GCF_000690535.1 Cariama cristata
TGAGATCATCAACCTCATACGGCTGCTGTTCATAGATTCTTGCTGGCTCCTGCATAACATATTTGGAAATCTCATCTCCGCGTGCTGTCCGTTTCAGCTTTTCCGTCATCCAGAAGTCCCTTTCTCTTTTGACAACTGTCACATTTCAGCGCAGCTCAACCCTTTTTCTCCCACGGACTGTAAGCAAAGGAGGGTCTCTCCCGTCCTTGGGAGATGGCAGAAGGCAGAACACCTGTACCAGACATTGTCTTGCTCCTATAACCTCCACACTGTACATTCATTGTTGTAAAATTACAACTCTTTGTTGTCTTGACCTCTGTAGCTATATAATTCAGATGCAAACTCAAATCAAATAAAGTCTAATAAATACTCCTGTATCAATAATGACTCAAAAGAAGCAGGTTTGGGCAAAACCAACACATGAACACGTACTACTCGAAAGCAGAGACAGGTGAATCCGGGGTATCTGAAGGGCACGCACGTCCTCTGTCAGGCACCCAAGGCTCAAACCTGGTCTCTGCCACGCAGCACTTGCCCAACAGACGGGGCTTGACCTCAGCCCGTACTGCCCCCCATCCAGCTCCCCTACAGACCCGCTGTCGCCCTAATCCCCATAGCTGCTGCGAAGCCACCTCATGAAGTCTAACATGACCATTCTTGGACAAACTGAGCGGACACGGGTGTCCGTACCTGTATTTTGTGACGGCCATACCTCTGGCCACGCACAGCTCCAGCTCGGGGAACCCCGGGCAGATGTGGTGTGAGGAACCATCCGGTAACCAGGTGGATGGGTCCTCTGCTTCCTACAATGCCCCACGAGGGGTAAATCCATCCATACATACGGAAAAACACCAAAGGCACACACCTTCAGGCCATACCTACCCTCAACAAGGGTATTTGTCAACCCGGTCATCACACTGTTGGTCCGATCCTTTCTTCCATAGGATGCGTTCACCTGATCCATCGAGACCAAGAGAGACCCACCAGGTTTCTTTCTAATT
This sequence comes from Cariama cristata, assembly GCF_000690535.1. NCBI lineage: Eukaryota > Metazoa > Chordata > Aves > Cariamiformes > Cariamidae > Cariama > Cariama cristata. The sequence goes on from NW_009608152.1 coordinate 26,314, forward strand.
TCTATTTCAGTAGTCCCCTGCAAAAGTCATACGATGATCAATACAGACTCTTACTCCTCCCAGTATTTTACATACTCCCAGCCTAGAAAAATGGCAGGTATGTCCGAGAGAGAAAACCACCTTTGTTCCTGCTACCCTTCTCACCTTCCTACCTCTCGTAAGCGGTCAAACCAAGACTCAAGCCCTCATTTCTGCTAGCACCGGTGTTTTGCAGCCTCAGACAAATTAAGGACTATATTTTAAAGAACATTTCTAACGAAGACTGCTATAGTACAAAGTAAGTTACACGGTACTACTCCCAAACAGCACAGGCGGGCCGTGGCTCTTTTAACCAGGCCACTTTGTCACCTGCCTGGTCAGAGCCTGAACTCCACCCCAGCCCCATCTGAGCCACCCAAATTAATAAGGTTTAGGAGCTAAGCGTCCGACAGCATCAACATTTATTTCAAAAGCTGCATCTGAAAATTAGGATAAAAGAAGTTCGGCCACACCACTGTCTGAGAACTAGCGGGGATTCCTCCCACCCCAGCCCACTACGAAGCTGATTTTCTAACGCAGCCGGGATACGAAACCACGTCTCGATTTCAGCCCACGAAGGGTCGCCTTGCTCCCCTGAGCTCCCAGAGCCGCACTTCTAATGGCACCTCACCGTTTCCCTCCTAAGCTTGCTCTGGACGTGCCAGTCTCCGTTAGGCACAGACGTCCTCGCGTACTAACACATAACTGTTTTTTTTTTTTTCCCCTCATTACAGGAATTGGTCGCTGTCTGCTTGGGGACCGAGGTCTCTGCAGAGCCCCCAAGAGTTAATTGCTTGTGCCACGTTGATCTCTCTTTACATCTACGCTTAGCAAAATAAGGAATACTCTCTCTTTTATGCGTGCATCATGCAGATTACCGTTCCCACCACATTCATGCTGTGTTAGAAAGAGAATTAAATCCTGAAGTAAAACATGGTACTAACATGCTAACTAGGGAAGAAAAAAACCAGGTAGCAACTGATGCTTAACATAACTCATTAAGGTCAAACAGGTCGCAAGAATTGAAATTATGAATACAAAACAGCTTGGAATTTACAGGCACGGTAACCAGACTTTTCTCAGAAACAACTGCTGTAGGTATCTCTCAAATCATGTTGTTTCAATCTTATCCAGATTCTTTTAGGCTCCACTAACTAATATTCTGGTTTTTGAGCTTTGTTTCTCTCCTGCACTCCCAAATGTTGATCCACTAAAAAAGTTACTCAACACCGATTCAGTCAACTGATTACAAAAAGACACAGTCAAGGAAAATTCAAAAATTAAACCCCAGTATTTTAAAAACCCCTTATTATACTAACAGCTTCCCTTGCAAAGTTTAATGAGAGCTAAAAGATTGTTTGTATTTCCCTTTAAATCCCCAAATATTTTATCTTACTGTGGAGAACATCTGCAACAAACTTTGGTTGGTTTCCTCATTCCCATGCTTTAAATAGCTCCTTACAAGTTGCCCCGACAGACACCAAGGCTTCCTACTATTATTAGTCCTTTAATTCAGGACTCAATTTCAAGCCTTTTTTTTCCCCAGGAAGCCAGAGGGAGGAGGAGGTGGTGGGTCATTGAGTTTGAGAAGGAAAGAAAGGGGAAGTTAAAGCCCGGGGTGTTGAATCCAACACAGACTTTAGACTTTCAGACCGACCGACCCTCAGTCCGTCAGGGTGGTCACTTCACTCGAAGAGGCCAGACCGCCCTGCCTACGCTCCCTACCCAGCGACTTCCTTACTCTGCCGTCGGTAGCTGCCTTATCTATTTTCACCTCAGGCAGAAGGCGTCCCCCAGGCATGCTGGAAGGCGGGCCACCGATGAGGGACACCACGCCGTTACAATCCACCGTGCTGTTCCTCTTCACATTTCGGCGGAGGTTGGGGAAGATCCGTGAGGACCGGCTGGCCTGGACACTGTAGCTGCTCCTTCGATCGCGACCGCGGATGGGGATGAAGAGGGAATCTCTCCTGCCTTCGCTTTCCTCCACCGTGCTGTGCTCGTCGTCGGCAAACTCGTTCTCTGAACCTGGGTCACGAAATCGCCCTTTGTAGCTGAAGATGCTGCTCTTGCTATTGTGTCGGGAGAGAAAAGGGGAGCCTGGGATACTGAGGAGAGACTAGGAGGGAGAAAAGAAAGAATGACAACAGCGTGAATAGTATGGAAACAAAGCACTGCAGTGCCGTCAAGTGCTGCTAAAGTGGTTTCCCTCCCTCTCCAGGCCCACACAAACCACCACCACTTAGTCGTCAGCTATACTTTAAAGAGTTGTTCCCTCTCGGCTGGCTGAGCGACATCGGTGAAGAAGTTATCTGGTTGGATTCACTACTCTCAGGAACAATTTATAGCAGGGTAAGCGTGCACAAGGGCTGTAACCTTGGGCCGTAAGCGTCCTCCTGATCTGCTGCAAGCTTCAGACGGTGGGCAGAGCCCTTTGACGTGCTAATTGGGATCTAAGCTAGAATATTATCCCGACTACAAGCAAGCACAAACACGAGCGAAGGAAATGAAAACTACCTGGTTCATGATGGAAAACTTCCTCCCTAGCCTGTTATCGGGTAGCCTGAATGCTTTCCTCCTCATGCCATCCTCAGATTCAGATTTGAACACCTTTTCGTTGTCACACTTCTCCTCTCCTTCTGACAGCTCCTTGTCCTTTCGTTTTTTCCTCCTGTTTCGACGCTCCTTGGCGCTCTTGGAACTGAGTTTGGAAATCTCCGAAGAGCTCCGAGACATCCGCCCCCCGCCATCATCCTCCACAGCATCTTCAGAGACCGTCCCTGCCGAAGTGACCATAGCAGCAGCCTGAGGGTGTAGGCAAGAGAAGGGAAAAAGAAGTCAGATCTTACCACGATTAATACTCCCTTTTCTGCTTTAAGAAAGCGTGTGGCTTACTGCATGGAAGCACAAGTCTTTGGGGCAGGATTGAGATGCTTATTCTTTCTCCTGGAAGAAAGCTTCAGCCAGGACTTGTAAAAATTTTTATAGTCTCTTTTTGCAGGTAGTAAAATCTCTTTCAGTCCCTCAGCTTTGTTTATAAGCATTTGATAACGGACCAGTAGAGATGTACTTGTCTGTCTTGCAAAGATATTCCCACACTTCACTAGGAACTCTGGGAACATTTAAAGTTTCCTTAATAGAGGGGAGTTTTCCCGTACAAAACGAACACAGCAAGCTTGCACAGAGCTCAGGACAAACCAGCAGCAGCAGGGAAGAGACAGTGCACAACGTCATCCCCAGCCAACAGCGGACGTGATGCCGGGAGAAGGCAGCCACGGCACTACTGCATTCTTTGATTATACATCAGTGCTCTGTAATAACAGGCAAATAGATCTTAAAATACATAAACGCATTAAAAAAAATACAACCAAACACTCACCTGCGCTTCTTCCTGCTGTTTTTTCAACTGTTCTAACATGGCCTTAAATTCTGCCTCCTTCTGCTCTGCCTCCTCTAACGTGGCCTGGTTCTGCTCCTCATAAGCCATAGCTACCACAGCCAAAATTAGATTCACCAGATAGAACGATCCCACAAAGATCACCAAGACAAAGAAGATCATGTAGGTTTTTCCTGCTGCTCGTAAGGTCTGGAAGTAGAAAAGAACGGTAGAGGGAAGAGAAAAGGAAAGGGGAAAGCAATTCCAGAGTGGCACCTGATACGTGAACTGATCCCAAGTTTCTTGACCTGAATGCTTCTAAGAAAATACAGTGGTGCTGAACATTTCACGTCTCAGCACTTCCACTGCAAAGCAGTAAGACTCTGCACATTCACTAGCCATAAACACAGAAGGTGACATCCCTCTTCTTCCCTTAAGGGAACAGCCAACGGATGCAAACTGAAAACGACTCAGAAGTACAGCGTGCAACTCAATGCTGAGACTCCCTTAAAACGAAACAAAATAGAAGAAAAGCCATTTCAGCAAGGTCCCCAGACCATCCTCAGGTTACAAGGGAAACACTCTGCCCTCCAAAGCACCCCAGCACCATCTGTGAGCAGAGCTGAACGGCTCACCACCTTCTGCAGCAGGCAGTCAGGTTCTTCCAGAATTAATTCACAGTTCAGCCGTACACACGCCCAGGATCTACCATCCTTTCCGGACTTAAAAGTACAACACCCGCTTACAGGTAACGTCCCCTTTCCTTTCCTTTCCACACCGTCCCCAAATTCTCATCTTCTTTAACACTGAGCCAAAGTGTTTACTTACTAATTGATACAAGTTTTCCCAAAAGTCCTGAGTCATAAGGCGAAATAAAGCCAGAAAAGCCCAGCTGAACGTGTCAAAGCTTGTGTAACCGTAGTTCGGGTTCCGTCCTGCTTTCATGCACGTGTAACCCTCCGGACATTGACTGTGGAGAAGACGACAGCCATTTCAGGGCATCAAGGCAGTAAAAAGGATACAGCAAGTTGGCAACGTGCACATTATCCATGCTTATGGAGATTTTCACAACTCTGGTAACAAATGGCATGCACTTTGCTTTCCATGTCAAGTAAGAATAGCAAACAAGGAGACTGACAGACCGGATTTCAGAAAATCCCTGTTATCTTTGTCCTATGGAAACAAGATGCGGTAACGTGAGGCTTTTCACCCAACGTGAGGCCAAAGGACTGGCTTTTGCCCTAAGAGTCTTTAGAGCTGAAGGACTGGGTGAAAAACCAACTGGAGGCAATAGCACGTGGAAAAGTTTCCATTTCTGAACCTCCATCCCCTACTTCTCTGATGATTCTTATGATTGGATTCAGAGGGAAATAATGCCCCTAGTAATCACCATTAGATGTACCTGTCTCCTGAGATGACATGAAAAATGTCAGCTTACATTATATTAGTCAAACAGATACTAATGCATTAATAATTAGATTAAGAAACGCGAAACCTTTTACATGTGAAATAACACCAGAGCCAACAAAGGGAGCAACGGGAAATATTCCAAAGGTTTTGCCATCATTAGCCAACATCAGTGGTAATTAAGAGTCTCTACTTTTAATAAAGCTCAACACTCACCCTGCATCTGAGCTGTTACCACAGAGCAAAGGATCAGGGGCTCCAGGAATAATGTAAAAATTTGCTGAAGAAGATGAAAAAGAAAAGATTACACGCACACACATATGGAGTTAGAGGATTTAACATACTATAGCGCTATAAAAACCTTCCCTTGAGAGCCCTCCAGATCCCCTATCGATAAATTTATCAGTAAACTAACTCAGCTTTAAATAACATTGGCCCTGCTACCTCTGCCTGAGTTTAAACACCTTTCTGGAAGTCAGGACAGCATTTTGAATAAAGATTTAAAACTGGCCGACTGCACCGTAGAGAAGTTCAAAGTGAGATGGGAGGAAGACATTAAGTCACAGAAACTTGGAGGCTGGTTCCTCGATCAGCTGCAGCATCACCGACAGCTCTGAAAACCTGCCAGTGGGGAAGGATGCTGCAAAGCAGGACAGGTACCAACACCTTCACGTGCATTCCCTGGGGAACTCGGCAACACCAAGGGATGGACCTGACATTCAGCCCAGGGATTTAAATGGGCCGAGCTACTTCCCATTTACCATACTGAAACAGTTTGTAAATGGAAAAAAAAAAATGCATTTTTGACAAAATAGTTGGCTAAAAGAGCACAGCCTAGACCTTCTAAAGGCTAAACCCAGCTAGAAACACCTTAACAAGGCCAGGTTTCTAACGACTGAAAAAAACTTGAGCAAGGGGTTTTTACCGCGCAAAGCTGGACACACCACGTGAGAAGCCATGTCAGAAATCCGGGTCAGCAGCATTAAGCCAAACAAGAAGGTTTTAGGGAGTATCGCTGCAGAAATACCTACACATATTGTTGGTGTATTCCTCCCAGTCAAAGCCCCTAGAGCCGTTATCCAGCAAAGTCTCATTCACATTAATTGGCCATATCACACACTTGTTCCTTAAATTGCCCATAAACAGCTGCAACCCGATCAGAGCAAAGACACTGAGACAAAACACTGTCAAGATCATTACATCTGACAGCTTCTTCACAGACTGAATTAGGGCACCCACAATGGTCTTCAAGCCTGCAGAGAAGAAAACAAGACTAGAAATCACTCCTGTAGAATGAAAAGACATTGAAAATTCAAACACATACAATACCTTACAACTGCTATACATGGCAAAAGATTGTTGCTATAAAATGGTCGGGTTCCTGGGAACCACCGCTTGCATTCAGGTTTTTCCGTGCCGTACAATAAAGGTGATGAATGAACCAAGCTCACCGGTTTCAATGGTGAACCAGCAATCGTTACAACAAAACAAAACACCAGCGTCCATCCCTGAGAATATCCGAGCCTTGCAGCCGAGGATGCGAGGAGTCATTGCCATGAAAGCAGGGGTTGTCTCAACAAAGATGTTAAATTAAGACACACTGCTACAAAGCTCTCCACGGGCACATTTAGTTGTGTTTAAGCCTGGCTTATTGGCACAAACTACAACAACTTACAAAGATCAAATACCTTTCGAACTGTCTGCATCTTCAGTTTCTACTGCTTAACTAAACTGTTTCAACACTTCCCCTTTCCTTGCGGGAGCTCAATCTTCCCTTTGGATCATGGGTTTTGTTACGGGTAGGGCAGGATTTCATCCAGAGTGCTGGCTCACCGGGTTTTACCAAGGCCCTCAGCATCATTAATAGGCAAGGCTCAATAATAAAAGTAAGGTCAGATAAGCCAAGAACCCTGCCGGTTTTCCAAACCAGTCTGGTCTGTAAGGGGAACCATCCCTGAACTGGGGGAAGAACGCAGCACCAATGCTTTCAGGAGACGGATCCAAACAAGCAAGAATTCTGGATGCAAACCCAACACAGTACTTGGGCCCTTTCATCAGCCTGTCTGATGTTAAGGATGATCTTGCATTTATAAATGAGTAGTGAAGGAGGTTGAAGGGAGGAAGGAGGGGGGAAAAAAAATAAATCACAGATCCAGCTGAATTCGGGGCTCATCAGATCCACGTCCCTGGCTGAGGCCAGGCGAGCACTCTGCAATAAACCTCTGCCAAGAAACCTTTCTATACCAACAGAGGTTTGATCCATATCAGGAACATAAAGATTCAAAAATACATAAATAAAAAGGAATTCTTCTGGAGGAATAATTTTTTTTTTAAAATGTCTTTTACTTCAATCTTCAGAACTTTTCACCAATGCCAAAGCCTTACTCCAACACAAAGCAGTTTTTGGCCGTTAGTCCCGGCAGACAAACAACCATCACAACGCTCGGTCGCATGCTCATCTCCACTGCTCAGATATGCACCCCTCTGTACGTGCAGCCATTTACGCCGGCGTTTCTGTTTCGGGTTTGTATGATGCTCTCTCTCCCAGCCCTGTAAGGAGAATGGGGGGGGTGGTGGTGTTTGCAACCCAGATGAGAAACGGGCAGCAAGAGTGGTCCCAGTCCGCTCACAGGACAAAGACAACTTCCACTCGGTTGAAAGAATCACCTTCGTGTACTGCAGAGCCAGAACACGGCGTGGATGTGTCACAGCCTGGCAATGCACGGGCACTGGTGGCGTTAGTCCATTAAAATACCAATAACTCAAGTGCCAATGAAAAATATCTTTAGACCACCACAGAGTTTACTATGGTCTACTGAGCCCCAAGATGAAAGCAGTATTTTGATGTTTTAGCTCATGGGTGTCACAGTCTACTCCTGTCACACAAATCCATACACAACCCTCTACCCGCATGGAATTTTGTCCAGCGGCATGTCATGTTCTGGCAGTATTTCCCATTTTCATCTTGTCTAAAAAACACACTGAGGGTAATTCCGATTATTGATAGAAGATGCAGTTAGCTCTCGTCATCACATCTTCCTCATCAGCTCAGCAGTGTTAAAACTCCCATTCCATTACATGCGCTGAGGCAGAAGGGCAAGCCTTTTATATTTTAATATCAAGTGTGTTCTAAAAATCACTTCTTCCTTGAGATATGACAGTGCTAAAACCCACAAAGAGCACTCTACGCCTAAGTTCATATTCAATAACCCAAAAGGCTAATTATACAATTTTTTTTACATTCCTCATACTGTTTGTTGCAAAATCGAGAGGGGAGCAAGGTTCAAGCTTTACCCACAGCTGGGGCAACCCTATCCCAGAGCCTGACCACCAAAGTTTTGCCATTTACAGCTGCAGCAAATCATCTCTTTAGTGAAAAGTATGGTTGGCCTGAACTCGGATGGGCTCAGATCCACCCCCCTTGCTGTCATTTCAAATAACAGGAAAACTCCTTTGGTTTTGAGCAGCACGGAGAGAATGATACAAAACTGAACTGCTCTGCTCCTTTCCATAGGAAGACAAGTCATGCTGTCCCACAGTTAGTAACCAGCTGGCTAAAGCTGCATCATCTTCACTTTGCTACGAGTATGAAAGCACAACACATACGAAACTTATTTCGACATCGATGCTTTTCTTTGAGCAAACCAGGGAACATCTGTAGCAGGCTGACAGAATCGCAACTGCACTTCAGATCCGCCCAGCGCACTGCTAACAGCAATTACCAAATACCTTTTGCCCTTTGTATGTGCGCTGCCAAACATTAAGGCTACGAAAGAACGTTATTCTAGCATACTCTCATTCGGTGCAAGGAAAGCAGGTGCCACTTAAGAACATCATGCACAACAGCCATGTACATCTGATGGGTTTAGCAGTCTGGAAGGGGGACAAAAGTGATGGGCCCCTACGATTCCATAGGCTCTTGGCTGGCAAATTTATGTGCAAGTGTAGCCTGAGAAAGCAAAAGAACCGTTATCAGTCAGTGCATTTGGAAACAAACCACAAAGAAACAGAAGACCAAAAACTCATCAAGTGATTATTTAGGGTGCCCTCCTTGAGACAGGTCAAGCACCTGAAAACTGGGAAACTAAGGATGCTTCAGTGCCTGTGAGAACTGAGTCTTGAGCTTGACCTTAAAATTAGGGACGCTTTTGAGAAACCATCTGCACGAGGCTTTTCTGTACAAGAATTCAGGATCAGAATCATATTCTCAGTCCGTAATGCCCCCACGGTCTCTTACGACAGAGGAAGGGCCATTGCTCACCCTCGGACACCCAGCCTGAGTTAAGAGTCTGGCAGCAGCTTTGTAAGTGCCGGTTCTGCAAAGTCCAGCTCTGGGGGCGGCATGTGAAATGGGCAGGTCTATGAATTAGAACTTCTGGCTTTCTGGAAGCGTACTCGGTATTTTGAGTCACAGGCTATCGCATTAATAGCTGACAACCGGCTCCACTACAACATACAGATGCAAAAGCTGCTGATGCCAATGCTCCGGTTAGCTTAGTCTATCTCCAAATGGCAGCGTCGACCCTTTCTGAAGACGGGGAGGCAAGCTTATTGCCCTTTCCTAGAAGAGACCCTGCCCCAGATCCCGTCTGACTTCGAGTAACCAAAGTGGCCTCACACAGAAAGGTTTTAATCTTGCTCGGGTTTCGCTCACGTGCTTTACAAACTCATTCCTAAAGCAACTCTGGAAACATTGACGATAACGGGACGGCTCGCTGAGCACGGAACCCTTCAGCGGAGGACAGAGGGAGTGCCTGATCCTTCATCCGTCTGGAACTAAACTTTAGGCCTGGCTTTCATTTCAGAGATCGGACAGCCACATGCGTACACAGGGATACAGAAGTAGGGAACAGCAGACTCTTCATCCCATAATCTGATGGCCCAGAAGCCTTCCTTTCAAACTACTCTGTTTATGCAGACTGCAAAGCCCATCAAAACAATACCCCAGTGCCATTTCTGAGAGAGAAGCAATGCAGGACGGGAGGGGAGATATGGCAAAGGTACACGCAAGCCCAGCCTTTAATGCTTAACGGTTCTCACCTGGAATAACAGAGATAGTTTTCAAAGCTCGGAGAACTCTGAAAGTTCTCAATGCTGAGACATTCCCAAGGTCCACAAACTCTGTGACATATCTGCAATGAGGGAGGTCACACACAAAAAACACAATGACAATACACACACCAAAATAAAACAACAACTACAGACAAAGCAATACATCACTCACAGGGGCCTGTACCCAACAGCTAACACCAACCGGAGGCCGCCTTACCTGGAATTACAGAAATAGTTTTCAAAGCTCTCAGAACCCTGAAAGTGCGCAGAGCTGAAACATTGCCTAGGTTTACAAACTCTGTTATATACCTGCAGAATTAAACCAGAGTTAATGGCACCGTTGGGGTCACCTTCCCTTTCATACAGCTGTCTGTCTGTAGGAAACAGCTTGTCATTTAAAACGCTTTAGAACTGGCATTTAGAAAAGAGAGAGAGACAGAAAATTTCAGAGCCAAAACACAGTTTAAGTCTCTCCGCACTGCAACCAGCTTGTCCAGGCGCACGGTGAGATACCTGCGGTCTCCCCTACGGACGACTTGGAAATTTAACGCTACCTCTACAGAAGAAGGTAACTGTAAAACTGTCAAATACGGGAGGAGACCTGGGGACAGCACTTCACTTCAGTGGTTTCGGGTACATTCGCTTCACTTCACGTTTTTAATAAAGCACGAGCATCTTTTGCTTTGATTAGCATCCTTTGCTTTAACCTTTTATGCTTTACTACCTGTTTGGGAGCCACAGGCAGGTACGATTATCCCCATTTTTACAAGAGGATAAACCTGAGACACACAGAGCATCAGAGGCTCAGTGTAAGGTTAACCAAATTCTGTTTTACCACCACTTAGAGCAGAGTATTTCTTCTGTGCCGTCTGGGGAGAAACATGGTATGAAAAGGCAAAGAAAGGCACAATAGTCAAGATTCTTCCTGGTGTAGAAAGGCCTCAAGTGCTTCACAAAACTTAGACCCTCTTAGTAGGATTTAAATAACGCAGAGCCTTGCTCTAGCCCCCGACACAAAAAGGGCTTGCATGTGAAGTCTACAGGCAACCTCACCGGAGAGGAGGAGGTTGCAGAGTTAGTTCTGTGAGAGATTCAGCACAATTATTTAAGACCGATGCGTCGGGCCTGTTAAAGCTGGCATGCCGTGACTTGTTAATTTATCGAGAAATGAAGGAAATAACCAATGCACAGGTCAAATTTGGGCTGTGTGTGCAGAACCGGGAGCCTCACCCACACGGGCATCTTTACACCGTGCACAGCAGATATCCCTCTCATCTGAAGGAAAACCAACGTGTCGGTGGTTACTTGCCTTTTGTGTACAAGGTCCAACTCTTTGCCTATAATTTAAATACACAACTCAAAGGCAAGTAGAGAAAGAGCAGGAACTCACGAAAAACAAGAACCTTGGGTGCAGAATCCAGCCAAAAAAAAGGGCATTTTATACAATTAAAGCATTTTTACTACAACTAAATTCAAGTGCTCTGAACCCTTCAAAATTAGGCTCCGGAGCCTTCCTACAGGATCCCTCAGTTTTCATCGGTTGTTGTTGACTGCGGGAGTCCAAATATGCACCCATGCAATTTTCAAAAAACAAATGTAAAAGGGATGAAAAAAGAATAAAAAAAAAAAAAAAAATCTCTTCCACTAGCAACTCAGACTGCCAGTGCCATACCCCGGGTTTTCATCAGTGGTACTAAGCCTAAGCAACCATCAACGCAGGCCAATAAGGAAAAAAACCAGAAATCCAGCATGACTCTCCTGGTTCAGCCGCGAATTCAGACACCCCCACGAACTCCTCTTTATCAGACCAACGTAAGCTGATCTGGCACAAGAGAAAAGAATGAGGAAGGAAAATAAAGGGTCTCCTTTGCCGACACTGCGCCTTCATCGGAAATGGGTTAATAACTGCTCAACCTCATGGTGCAGCCCAGGAAATTTTAACACACGAGCCCAAGGAGGGCAGGAGTGGCAGAGACTGGAATTTAACGATGTTTGGCTCCCGGTCCTACGCTTAACGGACCAAGCTGCTGCCCCGGCACGTGAGCAATCTCAAACGCCAGGTACTATTGTAAAGTCTTACATTAATAAAGGCAGTTTTCAGAAAATCTTATTTTTTGCAGCAGCAACGCCACGGAGTTGCCTTTTAGATCTGTGACTCCGTGCCAGGCTAAAGCTTTCTCTTGAAAAAAATCAAGAAAGAAATCTTTTGGGGATTCACTTAAGTTTTCCTCGATTTCTGTTTTTCCTTACCCACCCACCCCCTTCCTAAGGTCTCGGTCCCTCCTGTATCCCACAAATACCTGAAATAATCTGAAAACGCAACTTACGCCATCATGATCACACTGAAATCTAGCCAGTTCCATGGATCGCGTAGGAAAGTAAAGCCATCTATACAGAAACCTCTCGCAATAATTTTCACAAGTGATTCAAATGTATAAATACCAGTGAACGTATACCTGTTGTGGGGAAGAAAGAGAGCCGCACTGAGAAGTTGGGAGAAATGTCATTTTAGTCATGAAAAAAAATATTAATTACAACCACTTTTGTCTAAACAAAGTGGATCTGAAAGACGACTTGTATTCATGCTAACTTAAACGTCAGTAGGAACAGACTTCTCAATAGAAGAAAAACAACATTCAGTGAGACTCTTAAAAACACAAGAAGCATTACTTACTCCACATTCTTCGACCATTCGGGTGGGTTACTAAAAGTCATGAATACACAGTTGGTCAAAATAGTGCACATAATGATCATGCTAAATACTGTAGAACAAAGTCAAGGATCACAGGGACATGCGCGTGGCTCTTTACTTCGCCTCCTGGCCCCCTAAAGATCACCGGGTTGCAATCAAATTCCACAACAATTTCCAGTCTATTCTCTGGGGACTACAAATACGCGCCAAGATGCTTCCAGCAGTCGTGGGAATAAGACCGGGGTGACCATATACAAACACTATTTTTACGTCACCATTCAATTTATTTTATATTTGCTGGTATGTCTTAGCAATTCAAAAATCACAGGCCTAAATGAAAATGCCTCCTCAAATAATTGCATCTATTCAGTAACATCAAAGCGTACTGTCTGCTCACACATCCAACTGGAAAGCAGCGTTGCAATCCATGGACGCCCAGGATTTAGCTTGGAGAAAATCTTATGAATCTCTCCGACCATCTCTGCTCCCTGTGTGATCAGGACCAGGTTTGCAGGCGGAAGGTGCTGGATGAACTGATTTGAGGAGCATCGTGGGGACAGCACAAACTCAGAATTAGAAGTTTGAGTGCATTTTCACTACTGAATTATCAGCAGAATGGTGATACCCAGGGCCAGATCCCAAACTGTTTGACTTCCAAAACTGTTTAAGCCTACAAGAAATAACACATAAGCCAAAGGAAACGTTCTCAGCCTCAGATCCCAAGCCGACTTTGAAAGATGGAAACGTTCTTTCTTCATATGAGATGCAGAAGTAAGTGTACGGAAGCCTCTAAACCAACAAATGAACGTGTTTCCATTTTAGAGTCACTTTCTAAAAATAAATAAATAAACAGGGCAAAGCAGCTCATTCAATATACTACTTTTTTTTTTTTCCCCCTCTCTCCTAATAGCCCATGCAGATGATGTTTCCAAAGCTCTCAGAGCCCTCTGAAGCCCTGCAGTGGAACATTTTGGAACAGCCTTGCCATCAGAAGGAAGTTTGAGAGATGCCAAAAGAGTAAGAAATTAGTCAGCGTCTGTTTACAGATTACAAGGTATCTTTGCCTCCTTCTCCAGATCATAATTCTGTTCAACCATTTTAGCAGCTAGTTAAAGCTCAACTCCTCTTCACGTGAAGCATAACCTTAAATCAGATTTCTTCCAAAACTTAGCAATGTCTGTGCACTGGTGGAAGGACGGACACAGCCAGGTACAATTTAGGAGGGAAAATAAAGGAAAAGTTTACTCGATCAGATGTGTCTAAAGGACCACGCTTTTTCATTCAATAAAAAAAAGCACGGTTTTGTGTACGCTCTGAGGCCAACCCTGCTTCCCCGAGTGCAGAGCTGTAATTCATACACACTCTTTGAACTGAGCAATAGGACAACAGGTAAGAGACTTTTCAACGAATACACAAAGGCAAAAATAACTCAGTAATAAAAAGGATATGAATGTATCAAAATTTTAATAGCTATTCTTCTAAACAGGTTAAAAGGACTTAAAATGTACAAGGCAGGTGTGGCACTAAAAAAAAAAGTGTTTTCCCTCTGTTTAGTACTACAAAGGTCTGTAGAGAAACAAAGAAAGAAAGAAAAAGAGAGAGAGAGAGAGAGTTAATGCGTGAAAACCAAAGCATGAATTGTACAAAAAGCAGACGAACAGCTTCCATGGTAAAAACCAGCATTTTCTGCCTTTTTTAAAGCATAATCTCCTTTATGAAGTTCCCATCAGGGTAAAACATACCTACCAGTACATCACGAATAATTCTACTCCAACCCATCCATTTTACCAGACCCCTTGGACAGAGCAGAAGCAAAATCTCCCATCCAAGAGCGCACATTTTCATCCCTATCTAAAAGAGAAGAACCGAGGTCCAAAGCCACTAAGGACCCCCAATTCAGGAGAAGAATCGGCAGCTGAACCCAGACTTCGCGCCACTGCCCGGGGCACAAGACCATCTTTACGGCACAGCCTTCGCGTAGCCTGTGCCTCCTCCCCAAACCTCGCTAACAGCTACCACAACGAATCGTGCTTTTACATGACAGCACCTCACCTGCAAAGAAAGATGGACAGGTAAGCAGAAGGAAAAGGTGATGGTGGAGCCCCCCACCCCAGCAGACCCAGGTCCGATACCCCTCCTCCCCACTCACTGGCAATTCTGAGCACATTCCCCGTTGCCGCCCCGACTCCAGGCAGAGTCATGTGCTCTCATTGCCTCTAATTAGCGAGACGTTAGGGTTTGCTACTTTATACAGAACCTGTGGAATGAATCATGTAAACGTGAGGCAGAACCGATCTCATCTCTCCATCCCCAGCCTTAAAACACAGACCCGCTATTTCAGCCCCCCCCACCGCTAGCGAACATGCATATCAAAAAGCACCGGGAGAATCACACGCAGCCATCTGGCGAGGCAAAATTAGAACCGTGGTTCCTTAATACCAGCACACTCGATGCACCTATCGCTCGTCTTGAAGGGAAAAAAAAAAAAAAAAAAAAAGAAAAAAAGGCAATTTGTGTGCACTGAAAAGCCAGAGCCCTTTCTCCTGGCACCACTTTCCCGTTTCCCATCCCCTCGGGGATGCTGCAGGAGCAGGGAGGCAGGAGGAACCCAGACGGCTGCAGGGGGACAGAGCAAAGCTGGGCTCGCTGCAGGCTCGTGCCCCAGCCCCCCGTTTGGCACAGCCCCGAGCCTCCGGCAGCCCAACGGGAGGGAATCCACGAGGGCTTTCTGCCAACGCAGTCACTGTGCTTCCCCAGGAGACTCGCTCTTATGAGATTTGTCATTTCCCTCCTAGTAAGGGAAACAACGTCTTTTAGCTCGTTTGGCTAGATTAGACCATTGAGCAGTAAATTATTTGAAAAGGAAATCAAAATCAGATTGTGGTTCAGCACTGAGTGAGAAAGATTAGTTAGCATAACCACTAATGCATCTCCCAACAAAAGCACTTTAAAGACAACCCCGGACAGCTCTTAAATTGCAGTATCAAGAATTAATGAAAAGATTACCTTGGCATGTGACAATATTCCAGAAGGCCGTAAGTTTTTCAAAATCACAGATGACAGAGCGGTCAAGAGACACCCGATTTCAAGAACCAGCTGTCTCTCCTTCCCTGACACCACAAACTTTCCAAGACCCACGTACCATTCATTTTTAAATCTTCTTTCGCCGTCCCCTGCAGAGGCTTCGGAGCAGGACACCCATCGCGCTGGGATGCTCACGGGCTTCAGTTGTGTCCCTAGCACAAGACTGAGCTCTCAACTCTACCACATCTTTTAAGCACCGAAATCTCCGATGCGACTGTGCTGAGCATTACGTGGGCACAAGGTGAGCTGGACAAAGACAGAAATTCCCCCCAAACCCCACGCAGTGGTTCTGAGGCAGCTCAGTTTCTTTGTGTCTCCATTTCTAAGTGGGGAGAAAGCCCTGGGCAGGAGCCCTGCGGTTTGCTCAGATACAGCTCAGCAAGCCAGAAGCAAAACCACCCTTCCCACGGAGACAGAGGGTCGTGCGTGAACCAGCCCAAAGACTTCAGACCTGTACTAGAAGAGCAAGACAGACTCGGTGGGGGAAGGTGGATGAACGCTGCTCGCTATGGAGGGTCAGAGACCGTTGGCCTTGGCACACTGCAGGGATTACACGGGAACACACATTTTCCACAGCTGTTTCACAAGGATCAGCCCAGAAATTTGGCATTCCCTGTTATGACATAAACCGTTTCACCCAACGATCGGGGCGATCGCCTACCAAACACGAACTCCACATTCTGCTTCCCAGCTTGGTCCTTCATCTACGCGACCTTACCTAAGGCAGCTCCTTGTTTTCTCTTCCATGCTCTGCCCAGCTTTCTCTTTCTAGACCACAATGCTTGTGGAAATTATTCGTGTCTACAAAGCCCACCATCACTGGGCCTCTCAGTACAACCGTCACACAAATAAGGTGCCGTACGTTCCCGTCTGCTCATCGATTCCCATGGCTCCAAGATCCGCTGCTCCAGTTCCCTCTGCATCTCATAAAATCCTGGGTAAATCTCCTCTTAGCCTTGTCAATAGAAAGAAGAGCACAAAAGCCAAAAAGCGTTTGGCAATTTAAAACCTTATCTTAGTTTGCCTTTATGCTGCTGACATATTAAAACCCAATTTCAAAATGGCTGCATGCTCTTAAAATGTTTGCTGGGTCAGGTCCAAGAACGTCCTTAAGCCCTTTTAAGATCTGCTGAGGCAAAGCTCAAAACTCAAGACAAAGGCGATGCCTGGAGAAAGGCATCTGCAGACTTCTTCTAAGAGATGAAGTCTGGTTGAACTTTCAAAAGTCTCCGTTTGTTGTTCAAGGGTTGTGAAAAAGGCGCTCTGTCCACTTTACTTTTCTGAAAGCTGCCTGGGAATCTACGCTTCACAGAAACCTTCAAAAGAGACAAAAAGAGGGAAGATCACAAAAGATAAGTCTTCTCTAAATCAATTTGCAAAATAGCGCATTAAAGAAGCTACGCCGGAGAGCACGGCAGAATTGATCAAGTGATGGCAAAAAAGCATTCCAGTTATAGGAAGATTTAAAAGACTCTTGCTTCAGGCAGGTTTTACATGAAGTATTTCTGTAATGGCTGAAAAGTGAGGAGGAGTGGGCAGAAGACTGAAGAAGAAAACAGCTTTATGAACAGCCTAAGAACATATGGAACCGCATTCCTACAGCGGTAAGATGACGACTGCCTGACTCTCAACGTTAAGCAAGAGAGAGCGAGGGCTTTCCGATGACACCCTGAGCAAGGTACTTTAAGAGAGCTATTTTCAAAACGAATTTACAGGGAACTCTGGCACCCTGTGGGCTGAAGAAGTATACACAGACTTAAACGTCGACGCAAAATATTTTTCAAGTCTGTTTTGGCTCACAGAGGTGTCCTTCCTAATACAGAAACCACATTATTTAACATTTCTTTTTCCATCCCCCTCAAAAGGGGACAAATTTGGTTTTTCTTAGTAACTTACTCTTCACCACTGAAAAGCTTACGGGGAAAAAAGTATTGCTACGTTGTGCTCTTGCTTTAATCACGTTTCAAGCCCAACATAAGGAAAAACCCTTGAGGTTTTTTGAAATTTATCAAATAAAACATTCCTGAAAGATACATTTTTTAAAAATAAATATTGTTCTACATGCAACATCGAGAAACTGATCTTGCTTTAGGTTTTAACGACATCACAATCTGCCTATGTAAGGAGAGTCATTCTGCCTCAGAAGCGGAAACGATTCTCCTTCCTTCCACTCATCACCAGTGGGTTGCAGCTATTTAGGGGACTGCAGCAGAGATGCTCTCGCCTCCCGCTCCGTGCCACACTCGGCACATCCCGATCGCGGCATGAAAGCTCTACGAGCTACGGCAACCCCCGGGCCTGGATGCAAGCAGTGCCGTTATCCGTCGGCTCCGGAACCGCTGCACAACAGCAAACAACTTCACGACACTTTGCTTTCCATCCGACCCCCAGAAAGGACTGGAGAAGACGACGGATGGGGATTACGCTCTCCTGTCTTCATTCTACCAGGACGGCAGGGAGGACAGCCATGCTTACTCTTCCTGCTCCTTTTAAGCCTGCTGGAGAGATGGAGCGGAAGAAAAATTAACGTTAAACACACCAAGACCTGGAAAAGGTAATTAGCTTTTGGAAGTAAGAACAAAAGGCTGATTTTTGAGATGGTCCCGATTCCTCCCTCTGTTTCAGTGGCTTGACTGAAATGCAAACCCCATTAACGGTATCGTGACCTTGCCGGGCCGTTCCCTTGCCCTACAGAAGCGTTAAGCGAAGGCTCCCTGAAGCAGACGCTAGAGCCCAGGCATCCTGCTCCCTCGCATCCCTGCCATCTTCCAGGTCCACGCAGCCAAGGTGACATTCTGGACCCGAGGGACCATTTCCAAATCGCGCATGTGACTTGACGAACTTGCAAGTCACTCCATTGGCACATAGGCACCAGAAAGATCCTCAGGTGCTCATCTGCAAGCTATAGGTGACCTCAGACAATCCCACTCCAGCCTCAGATGCTCTCGGATGTATAGACAGTCTGTTACAACTGCAGGGTTGATTTTTCCATTGAAATCAATCCCCTGAGCTTACACATGGTCTCAGTTCCCAGAATATTCAGGGACTTTCTACTGCCTCGCCAACAGAGCCACTGCAGGAGCATTGGCACCTCTACCTTGGTCCGTGGTGAGTACAAGATTCACACCGACAGGGAAGTTACTCGAAGAAAATGAACGCAACGTGTTGTTTGCCATGAACGTGGCAAAAGTCACGTTCAACGAGAAAGAACAGGGCGAGGAGTTGTTCAGCCTAGGCCATAAACAGAAGAGAAGGAAAGAGAGGTCTAAAAGACGGAAAAACATTAAAAAATAGACATACTAATAAGGTTGTAGAAATAGAAGAGGATGATGGTCTTTACCTCTTCCTTAAGCAAACACTGAAGGAAAACTAGACTACGAGGCAACCAGCTGCTTTGCTGTCATTGCTCGGGATGCTCACAGAGGTCACAGAGGTGGCTTTCCTGAATTTTGTTTGCACGTGTAAACAAGGAAGTTCATGTACTTGCCTTTTGGGTTTTTTTAATTGAAATATTTCAGGTTTACACAACAAATATCATGGGTAAGTATTGCTTCTACCATGTACTTCAGGCCAGGAATTGGAAGGCGATTACTATTTGCAAAACAAAGAATCATGAAAAAATTCTCTCTGGTAGTTACACAAAGACAAAAAGGAGCTAAATTAGCTGCGAAATCTGCTACCTGTGAGCAAAGGGACTTCCCTGATTCTCCTAAGATTCATTACTCCCATTTTGCAAAATGAAACTGAGCAGAGAAAAGAGAAGCAGCTCGGACAAAACTCTCGCTTGCAGGGCTGGGCTCTGAACCCAGGACTTCTGACTCCCTCTTCTGTTTCTAGGTCACACTGTTTCTCCTTTAAATATCGGCTAACAGGCCACTGGAAAGTTCAGCCTCTCAGTTAAAATGCAGTTTCAGTTTCCTTAGATAAGCCAAGATCACTGTGTCCTACCGCAAGGAAACGCAACCAGCTGATTTGTTCCTATGCATGCTGTACGTCTAGCTTTAAAGGAAAAGACCTATGATGCAAAACCTTCTGGCAAACGCTGGAGAGGGGAAAAAAAAAAAAAAAAAAAATCTTGGAAAACTTCCCATGATTCAAGCAGATTCGCAATTCCCGATGATTCAGAGAAAGGCCTTTTTTAATGGCCTTAAAAAAATTTCTTGGTGGGAAGTCACCCACTATTGGAAGCAGCAAAGAAGCAGCGCGCACCTAAGCTATCGCCGTACCGAAGTGGATGCAAAAGAAACAGGGCCAGTAAAATGTTAATCCAGCGTTTATGGGAAGAGCAAGAACAGCGAGTACGAGGCTGGCAGGGCTGTGCGAGTTCGTCTCCCGTCTCCAGAACCTTCCCCTCCATCCGCAGCTGATCCAACTCCGCCAGGAGCTCCCGTCCCCGCAGGGGCCGAGCGGGCAGAGACCCCGCCAGCGGCCACGTGCAGAAACGTACGGCGCTCTTCTGGAGACACGACAGGCGCCTTCGAAGTCGGGAACGTGGCTCGTTTTTCTCTAAAAACGGAAGATTTATTAATAGTGTGGTGCTTCTGGTGGAACACGGAGACAACCAAGGCGGCTTTGCCCAGTGCTCCAGGAGACGGCGGAGAAAGAAAACGGCCCAGCTCTCCCACAAACCCTTCAACCACCTGGACACAAAGAGGGCACAAACCACGCCTGCTTGGATTTGAGGTGACGTCTCGTAACACTTCGGTTGGGTGCCAGTGGCCACACACAACCCAAGTGAGCCCGGGAACTGCTCTTCAGCTACGTGTCTCTTTTTCACAGCCTGCCCACACCAAAACCAGGCAACACCAGACGTGTTTAATAAAGGGAAAATATTTCTGCGGGCTAAGGTAAGCTACCTTCTCAGCAGCAACAGCCGCTCTCAATACCCTCCCTTCGGTACGTCCACCTGAACACCGGTCTGCCGGGCGCTCCACACAGACCCAAATCACCGTATTATTTCGAAGCCCTGTTCTGAGTTGGTACCTGCACTCCCACTGCCACTGCCACAACAAATAAGCATTAAATTCACTAGCCTAAGTGCAGAAAAGAACGATCGGTTATCCCCAACGTCAGCAGCAAATTCAGTTGACTTCACGTCAATAACGCCCTGCCAGTCACAGAATGGTTTCCGAGCGTGGCAAGAAATGTCTGCCCCGACGCAAAGTCATAAAAACGTTTTGTTACCCGCGACAGCCGTTCCACCCCAGGTCTGAACGCTCTCATCACACGTACGGTCAAACCTCCAGCTTCTCAAGTGGCACAGCTAAGCCCCAGTTATAGAGGGTAATTATCTCAGCTTATTCAAATCAAATTTCTATCAAAGAAAGCAACGAAATTAAACAGTAGAAAAGAACCTCAGTTTTAAGCCATCTAGCCTTCTAAGAAAACCAGTGATCTGGCTCTTCCTGATCTCACCAGGAGAAGATCCTTCCCCTCCATTTCCAGCGCAGCGTTTGCTTACTCACCGCTTCCCTCATGACACCGCTGCATTTCTTAAAACACCTCAGCACCCATAAACGCCTCCTGCCACATCGCCTTAATTCCACAGACAAATATTTTAAAAACAAAAATTGTGAAGATGAAAGCAAGTTAATTAGTTTATCTCACTTCTTTCTTGTCATGATTCTATACCCCGCTGCTTCTTAATGATCAAACTCAGACTGAATTTCATGTGAGTAATGAAATACACACTTCAAACTGTTACCGTTACCCCTCAATCAAATGCTTCTTATTGCCCTCGTGGTTAAAATTGGCACATTAGCACAACTTTTACCTATTTTGAGTTTCCAGACCTTGTTCTCCTAACTCCATCCAAGCGGGTGCTTAAAGATTGATCGTACGATCTCTATTAAACCTCAAAGCAAAATATTTAACAAAACCAACCAACCAAGCCCCATCCAAAGACTCCATTCTTGGTCTTCTACTTAAACCATACCCAAACCTGCAATTTCCTAAGAAAAAGGCGGTTTAGCGACTTCTTTCTTGCAGACTCACTTTCTGGGTCATATAATAAGGGTCAAAGTCCTCCAGCGGTACAGCAACCAGGCCTTTTGGGATGTCCCCGTAGATGAAAGGCAAATTCTTCCCCGCCTCAAGGTCACTGTTTGGTTTTGGTTTGCTGTCTTCATCGTCATCCCGGTGGCTGCTGTCTTGCTTTGGACGCTGCTTCTTTTTTAATTCTGCGATGTGTTTCTCAATGTTAGCCAGAGATTCCGGAGTGAAGGGTTTAAAACTATCAGGGCCTGGTGGTGCGAGCAGCCGTGCTGCCATCTTTTCATCCTGCAGCAGCTTCTTTAGTTATGTTGCAGCCCGGACAGGTCAGCTCTGCAGGGAAGCAAACAGCACAGGCAGAACAAAGTCAGGCACTGCAAAACAAGAGGGACAAGCACGCGGCATTGGGGATCCAACGCCAACCCCGGTCCCCAAGGTCTCCCAGAGCCAGGCGAGCAGACCTCCCGCTTTTCGGTCCCAAGACGATGCGCATCAAACGCCCGACACCGGGTGAACCCACCCGTCCCTCTGCTTCACCCGGGTTTGGCAACGCGAGCGGGACGCAGAGCGGGCTGTCCCGCTTTGGGTGTCTCCTGAACACAAACGCCATCCTAGACGACAGAAACCGTTCTGGAAAGCAACTTTACTCCTAACGGTATTTTTCGGCAAAAATGATTCAACCCATCATTGCTCTCTAGCAAACTGATAATTAGATATAACCTCCGAGTCAGCTCCATTCCCAGGGTCGGGACAAGGTGCTCAGCCCTGCCGAAAAAGGGCACCCTCCTCACCCCGCTAACGAGGCGCTGAGCAAAGCCCACCCCTCCCCAACAGGACACAGAGGAGCGGTAACTGGGGACCGGGTTTACGCAGGAGCGCAGCAGCCAACACGCAGGGAAAACGCTCAGCTCCCTTGAAAATAAACGTTCCTTTGTGTCCTATCAGATATTACTGCAGTTAAGGAGAAGTCTCCTTAATGACGGCAGCCGGTGCTGGAACCGGGGTGCCAGGCAGCGCTGAGAACCCTTCCTCGGGCAGGATGCACCCCTGGCTCCGGAGCGTGCCGCATCTCCGCTACGGGAAGCCAACTCTCACCCCTTTGTTTTACATATACATAATTATCAGGGTTTCTATTCATTTCAGGCCCTGAGAGTGAAATAACCTTAAAAGGCTTTCATCAAGTAGCGTGGTAATTTCCGAAAGTTAAATTTCTGTAGCACGCGGGTTAGCCACGGAGTCTTCTTTGCACCGGGTGCAACACCGACCTGATGAAAAGCGAAGGGAAGCGGCCGAGGTACAGCAGCACCGCCGAGGAAGACCTCGCCGAGCTTCCAACCTGCAAAGGAGCACAGACCTCTGACAGGATTTGACCCCGTCCCTACAAAAAACACCTCGGCTGCTTCCCCCGACTCCGACCAAAGAGATGAGCTGCGAGGAAATTAGTTTATCTGAGTCCAGCCGCCTACAAACCCTCTGCAGCTTTGCACCTTGCTCGAGAACCAGTAACGAGAATACATCGCATTTCTGAGCTACCGGTGCCCCTTCAAGCTTTTCCCGTTCCAGGAGGAGGCGGAGAGAGGAGAGGAATTACCGAAACCCCGCTCTGATGCACGAGCACCGCAGTACGGCACGGCTCGGCACTTGGCACTTCAGGGGGGAACCCAGGCACCAAAGCGGCAACGAATGCCAGAGGAAAGGCAAAATAACCACCAGTATACGGCACGGATGGAATCCAAAAGCCAGGCGGGATAAGGTCCCTTAAGTAAAGAAAACAGATCAGCAGTAAGGTCAGATGTTTTAAGCTAACACACGCACAGCATCAAAACGTATGTGAAAGATTTGGAACCTCTGAAAGAAGAATCATAGAATCATAGAATCATTATGGTTGGAAGAGACCTCAAAGATCATCAAGTCCAACTGTATACCTGATGCCACCCTGTCCACTAAACCATGTCTTGAAGTGCCACATCTAAACGTTTTTTGAACATCTCCAGGGACGATGACTCCACCACCTCCCTGGGGAGCCTGTTCCAATGCCTAACGACTCTAACAGTGAAGAAGTTCTTCCTAATGTCAAGCCTGAATGACTTTCAGATTCCTTGAAAACTATGATACGGGACCGAACTGTTAAAATCCAGCTGTTTTAGAAGGATGTCAGCCCCCAACGGTCTCTACAGCCCTTGAAGGCTGTAGGCACTGCGCTCACGGGGGAGGAGCTTACAGAAGCCAGAGGCATCGCCGAGCCGGAGGCACGCTCCCATCCGTACGGACGAGCCGGGATGGATTTGCCCAGTCTCAGCAATGGGCACGCTCTGAAACTGAGAATCACAACTTTCTATGGATTGCAGTGAACTTCATGAATAAATACAGCACAGAAATAGCAGAGTCCTTTTTTTTAGGAGTACCAGGAGATCCCAGCCTTCCATACAGACCCTGGGGTATGCCCAAAAGCCGGAGCAAAGTGTCCTGCCAAGGGATCTCGGGTTGTTCCTTGTAACTGCTTCCCTCCAGCCCTGACATCGCCATTTCCACACATCCTGAGGGCTCTGATTCACGTGCGAACCTAAAGCTGAACCACACGAGTAGACCTTAAACGCTGTTTCCATCTCAGGCTTTATTTGGAGATCCAAAAAACCTGAAGTACAGATCTCCCTCCTTAGGGAACTGCACAGCGCAGCCTGGGCTGGGATTCTTGTCGTATAAACTTGACCAGGTATTTCCAGAGTCAGAAAGGCTCAAAAAAGATGGCAAGAAGGGGAAAGAAAAGCCAGTACCTTGGTCACATTATCTCCAGAAACATCACAGAACAGCCTGCTGATATTACGGAAAATTAATTTATTCTATTCTTGCAGCGTTTGCATGCATTTAATTACCAAATTTCCCACATACTGTGAAACTATATAGCAGCGTTGGGGATGTGGTCTAATTGAATGGCACAGATAAATATGTCAGGCCTGAATTTAGAAACCAAAGTAGCTCAGGGACACAGCATAAAAAAAGGGAAAAAATGAAGGCACAAACGAATGCCTGATTTGTACGCACAATTACACAACCGGCAACTGGAAGCAACCAACTAACCTGCCAACTGGCCATTTAAAAAACCCAAACAAAACCAACCAAAAAACCAAACAAGACGCCCCCCCCACGCCCCCCAAATCGGGTACACACCTGCACATCACAGTGGTTTTGCAAAGATCCTGCCCGTTAATAAATCAAGAGACACTTTGATGCTCTACCCATAAACCAGACTACAAGTTTGGTCTCGCTGCGTTCACACAGGGCGCAGGCTCTCCCGCTGCTGGAGGTACAAGAAGCAACGGCTTTTGTTTCGGCATTTGGTCCTTCCTCGCAGGACTGATACTTGCTTAATATCAACACATAACAGCGACCCGGGGCTCTCGTGTCTTGGGGAGTTCTTGCCTGTCCTGACTTCATTTGTCTTCCCAGCAAATTATCCCACATGAAGATAACGGCCAAAATCAGGACGTAAACTGAAAGGACGGGAATGGAATCATAAAATCACTATGGTTGGAAGAGACCTCAAAGACCATCAAGTCCAACCGTAGAAAGTTTATTTAATTCCTTAAATCAGACCCGTATGGCAGTTTTTAAATCTTTGACAGCACAGCATGACGTGTTCTTACGATGCCGAGCCACGCTTTGCAGCTCCAACGGCCAACCCCGAATCTTTACCTTTACTCAGCACACGCAGACCTAACTACCCAGGACGTTTCAGAGAGCTATTCTGATTTAAAAAAAAAAAAAAACACAAATCGTCTGGGACGCCTCAGTGCCACACCACGATCTCCAGCCGAAGTGACAGCGAGGAGCAGCCTGCCGGCGAGGACCAGGGGTTAAATCTGGATGTGGGGAGCGATCCAGCTGTTATCGAAGCAAAAAACAGCAAGAGTAGCAAAGATTTCCACTTTCCAGATTTACTGCTTTTCTCAGTAAAGAAAACCGCACTAACAACAAAAAATTTGCATGTGAGGATACAATATTTCTTAAACATTTCTCAGCATTCACCAAGGAGAGGATTTTCAGTATTCCTTGGAAGAACAGAATGAGTTTGGAGGGCATGAACATCTGCTAAAAAAAATCAAAACAAAAAATCCCCCCAAACCAGCCAGCCAGCACGAGGGTGTCAGCACATCGGCTTCTTGGGTGAGTTTGGGCTCCAGTTTGCCGATTTTGGTAAAACTTTCTGCTGCAGAGGGCTGGGTGGGAAGCACAACCATGAGGGTGAGCTGGTGTTCGGTCCTTTCCCTTTTTCTGTGTTTCAATTAGTTACCAGAGGGTATTCAAAAACCATCAGGCATTATCTAATTGTTCGATTTTTTAAAATAAAACTACTGCTTAAAGACCCTTACTAAAATCAGTCCTTATCCACACGTTGACAGAATGAACAAATATTAAACTATCTCCATCCTGAAGATCTCACGATTTAAGCAAAAAACTTTCTGTGCAGAGCGAGAGACACAGAAAGGGAAAAGAATTTGTCCGAGGTCACCTGGACGTCAGTGGTGGAACTGGAAGTCGATCGCGAGCACTGGGACCCTCCCAGGTCCCAGTCCTGTCAATACGGTTCGACCTGATGACCTTTGAGGTCTCTTCCAACCATAACGATTCCATAACGACTCTGTAACGGGCCGTATGTAACAGTCGCGTCCTTTAAAACTCTCAGGAACCTCTCCACACCCCGTGCAGCCACCTTTGGGAGCGAGACAACTCCTCCGTCTCGCAAAGAGCTCTGTGCCTCATCCTCATCTTCATCACGACACTTCCGCAGCGGCACATCTGCTCTGCCGAAGCACAGCCTGGGCTGTTCGCCACGGCAAGCTCCTTTAAACCAAAAAGCCTGTAAATTTTATTTTACAACTGAACGCGGTCTTGCTGGGATACACAGAAATTGGTCAGAATAAACGCGGTCATTTATTTTGGCGCTTTCCACATGTGATTCTTCAGCCTCTAACGAGAGAGAGGTTTGAAAGTGCTGACAAAGATTCACCATCCAGGTAGAGCCAAAGGAGAGGGCACCTGTTTTGCCGAGCTACGGAGAAATGGGATCGGGAACGACACGGTGCTGCCGGGGATCAGCACCGCCGCTCCCAGCGACTTCAGGGCAGCCGGGAATTTGTCCCGGGCACCTGGAGTTGGGCGCGCAAATCCCCCTGAGGCCCGACCGCATCTTTACACACACGTTTTTCAAAGATCAAAGATTTTACACCAGAAAAAAACCACTGCACTGAGGTGCCCAGTTGCTAAGACTTAATTATTTTTTCCTAAATGTTCCCAGCAGTCCATTTACTGGTACATTATAAAATATTCTAATAAATTATTCAAGCTCATCGTCAAAATAAATTAAAAAACACTTTTGAGGCAATATCTTTGCTTTAATACATTTCTTCATTTACTAATTGGCAAGATCCAGCCATTCACAGTACGTCTTTCGGTTCCTTCGAGAGAGAGCCCTTCTGTACGAATTTTGATATAAGCCACACGGACAGACGTGGCTCTTGATTTGAAGGTGCGGGGCTGGGGCAGAAAGGAAAGCAGTGCAGATGAAGGGCCCTCTGAAATTCTACTGCACGAGGGCCTAAAAAGTTTCAGGCCAAACCAAAATACCCATGCATGAGAAAATCCGTGGCTGGAAATGGCCTTCAGAAGAACTTGCCAATCTTCTCCATCTGCAGGAAATTCTGCGTGTCTAGAACGGGCCAATTTTATCAATGAAAAGGTACAGCTATACAGCTGACCGAGATGGAGGAGGCACCCTTAGAAAAGCTCTCCTGTCACATTCGGTGCTATAAAGTAGAAGGAAGAGGAAATATTTTCACTTCCAAGCAATATTTATCGTTGTGTTGCTGGTCGTGTCCCCCACTCTATGTAGAACATCGCCGAAGTTTCCCGGGCGCTCGACCCCAAGCAGAGCTCAAGGGCAGACCCCGGACAGGGCGCGAAAGCGGTTACGCTCCCGAAACAGCAGCGCCAGAACTGAACTTGAACTCACGCCGTGAAAGGTAAAAAAATGAACAGAAATGTAGGGAGGAGAGAGAAGCACAAAAGCACCAGAAGAGTATTAGAAAACATATTAATAATTAAAGACGCTTTAATAAAAACCGGAGAAACTAAAGACGTAGTACTGTAGGCTTTTCCAATCCCTCCCAGTACAACTTCTGTACCATCACCCAGTAAGTTCCAGGAACTAAAACCAGGTAACCCTGGCTCCCCATTCCCTTTGTTGGCCATTACTCAAAGCTGACTCGCATTTATCACCCATCTCACAGGGGACCTTGGAGATTGGTACAGCCGAAGCGAGCCAAACTGCAGCACCGCAACGTCCCCTTTTTCAAAGCCTAACTTCTGAATAAAGCATTGTTCAAAATAGTTATTGGGTAATAGTGAAGACACTAACCCAAATTTAATTCCTTGTTCAACTCATTCAGTCTATCAGTGACCCATAAAATGGGAGCAAGGCAACTGTTCTTCTGTACAATAATTTTGGAGGAATTAATTTAATGTTGTGGAGCACTCCAATGGTGTGACTACAAAGGGTACAAATATAGACAAATATGAAATGGAGAAGAATAAAGACCTCACCTTCTAGTTCTCTGCTCTTAGACAACACCGATCCCAGAATTTCTGCAATGTTCTGGAATACGACCCATCCCGGCTGGGTGCTCCCTTACGGCTGCCTGAGTTACGCCGTCTTCATCTTTTCTTATTACCCCAGGCCTGTCTTACCTGGTTAGACAAAAATCGCCCTCCCCTAATGTCAGCTCTGCCCAGCTGTGTGACCGTCACCATCCTGCTACCGGTTTCGCTAGGCGGTCAATAAAAAGTTCATCTCCTGCTGGAAACGCCACTGGAAGAGCATCGTTTGTTGTTCGGCCTCATGTTTCTGGAGTATTTTCCCACTCATGACTCACGCTGAAGGGCCTGCGTATCCCTTCAGTCACATTAAATCACTAAGGCTGATTAAATCCACAAATGACCTAAGGATCAGGTATCCGGCTCCACAACTTCCTAACCGGAACGCCAGGCTCCTTTAGTATAGAGTTGGGTTCCTTAGAACTGGTCTGATTTTTAACGATATTGAGCATTTCCACAGAACTGCTGGGAATTCAACACACCTGGAAATAAAGACAACTTTTTATTGTCCTTGTCTTCAGAATAACAATATTCTTGTCTAGCATTAGTTACAGAAACAATTTAGTTTATGCCTGGGCGTACCCTTAGCTACGAAAAGAAAATCAGGTAAATTGAAGCACTGGGGACAGATAACGCAAGCTATTTGTGATGAGCTTCAACTGCTCTGTTTTTCAAGTATCCTTCCTCAAAACCCAGCGCCAGAAATACCATCTCAACGGCCAAAGAGAGCCCGGTATCGCCGAGTTTGCCCCAAGAAGCTGCGAGGGTACCGATCCCAGGCAAGCATCACCTCCTCCCCCAGCAGCCAAGCCGGACGGTTTCTCAGCACAACGGAAAGGAGTAACCGCGTGCACGGGTGCGTCATTCCCTTCTAAAATCCATATGGGGAGTTCCGTAAAAGTAAGTAACAGTGTACATATCAAGAGAAAAAGAAAGGAGATGGCTTTTAGCCGTTTTCAATGTTTTCTGCTCCCTACTTCTCTAGAAATGAGAGGTTTTTTTACATAACTTTAAGACCACCACCTGTAAAGTTCACAATGCGTTACACGCTATTCAACAACGAAAAACATTACTGCTTTTTTTTTTTTTTTTTTAAATCCTCCAGGAGTTAACTGCTCAGACTACTTTATAAACTCCTCATACCTTTCTGCTAGCACAAGAGCAGGAGGAGTAACACGGAACAGGACTTTTAGGTCTTAGACAGCGAGATTTCTGCACTGGGAAATGGCTGGTTTCAGAAAGGAGCAATTTCACGGTTTTGCTCCAGCCCAGCCCAGCCAGCTCCTCTTGCTACTTAAAACAGCCTGCGAAGGCAGAAGTTACCCCAACGTTGGAGCGGTACTTAAAGACAAGTCTTCCATAAGACAGAAGATCACGCGAAGCGTTAAAAGCCAGTCTTGAATCCGAGCCTCTTCTTTACTTGTATTCTCCAGCTTAGCGACAGTCCACTCCGCGCAGAAGTGGAATAACGAGGCATCGGGGGAAAGTCCGAGCGTTCAGTGATTTCTGAACCCCAGGAGATCCGAGCGCACAGCCCAGCGATGACAACCTCCCTACCCTGCTACCCCTAACACAACCCATCACACGCGATTTCCCCTCTGCGGCTCCTCAAATTATTTTCCCCACGCTTGTTCTCAACTCCAGCGCTTTTCTTTTGCTATTTTACCGCGCCTTCTTTAACCCAAACCATTTCTTTGAACGCAACAATAAATTATTGATTCCGGTGTTATTTGTTGATGTCAATGGCAGTCGCAGCCGCTTCGGGAGGACGGCAATCGATGGTGAATGGGAACCACGTGACCGCAGGACCGCGGCATGCCCCGGCGTCACGTACGGCCTCGGCGGCCAATCACCTCTCCAGTCATTGAAAAACAGCAACTATCAATTGATATGTAAAGCCGTATCGCCTCGTTTTAATGAAAAAGCACGCTAAACAAGCCAAGCAAACCCCCAAATGAATGCAGACATGACATCAGAAAGGAGGAAGATGAGACCATAACTTAGATTTTCAAGCTACTTCATTTTCACTCAATACTGACTTTGTTTCTGTTTTATTTCACCTCCTTTAACAGAGAAGGAAAGCACATCCAGGCTCAATTTCTTGCAACGTGCAATCACGCTCTCTTCCGCTCATCAGAAGCCCAGCTTTCCGCCTCTGTTCACCAAATATTCCCATAATTACACTTGTTCCACTGAGCAGCACAGCATCTATACCACGATCTAGATAAACGCCATACGTATGAGCTTATATAACTGGTTAAACTATTTGTAACAGGTCCGGGTCCTTTCACCCCGGATGGATGACACCATAGAAGCGTCAAAACCGGTAAAAAAAGGACCAGGCATCCCTTCAGTCGCGTCGTTCATCATTCCGCTAAAACATCGCCGAAGCCAAGGACG
>NW_009608153.1:0-3438 GCF_000690535.1 Cariama cristata
ATTTCTTTAAAGCCCAGTAACTACCTAAGGAAAAAAAGCAACCCTTCTGCAATGATTTGCAGCCTTGCTACATTTTCTTCTCCACAGCTCACTCTTTGCCTTTACTTTAAAGTGACAGATACAGCTGCCAAATTATTTATACTTTATGACATGCTAGTTTATATAATTTCCAAGCTTTTGATTCTCAACATTCTCAACCTACCTGTCATGAATATTCATGTAAACTACAAATATATAATGTTAACATAGGTGTTGGGAAGAAGATTATTTAAAATATGTACTTAAACTCTTACAACTGCTTCCACATTCCAGGTTGGCACACTTGTCAGCCAGTAATTTCCAAGCTTTTAGGAAAACTTAGCCCCTGTTTTCCCCAAATTTAATTATCCCAGTATTATTACCATTCCCCAAATACACTTGCCTCCTACAGTCCTCCTTAAGCTGACCTTGGAAACTAATGCAGTGTATTCCTCAATCAATACTGGTAATTTACTAATATAGCCTAAAGAAAGACACAGTTTTACAGATTTATGTTCATCTAAAAATTTTTTAAGAGGTTGAAGTTGCTAAGTTTGATGTTATTACTTCTATGGTTGCCAGTAGTTGTGCAATGTATTATACTTAAGCTTCAATCTAGACCAATAAAGTACTTCCAAGTAAGCCATATGAGGAATTAATCATAATTTCACTGTTGTACTTTTGCTAAAATACATAAACAAAAAATATTTTGTGAAAAATCCAAAAGAAATCCAGCCAGATAATGTACTTATTATGAATAGTAATAGTGCAGTAAGAAAAAAAAAATAATCTTAAGATAACCTGCTCAAAATATAAAAAAATATTTAGAGCTGTTAGAAAAATTCATTTTCAGTATAAGAAACAAAATCAAAGAGTAAGACATCATAAGTAATGTGGTTTTTAGGTTGGTGTTTTGTTTTTTTTACAGTATAAAATTTCAGATCTACCAAAAAAATGGGAAAGTAAAAAAAAAAAAAATCAACAGGAGATAATTACAGAGGACACACCATGCCATCAAACCTACACTGATTTTAATTTGAACCTAAGTGAACATCCACAAGTAACAAGTACCTCTTCACTACAACAGCAGTGGAAATTAGATTAAATTTATAGTAACATACTAAAGAGACGTCAACAGTAGATGGCCTCCTCTTCTTCCTCCCCATCTCCCACAACCGAGAAGGTTAAAAATAGAGGTTTCCGTTTCCTTAGATTATTTCGCTTTAA
The DNA here is from genome assembly GCF_000690535.1 of Cariama cristata. Lineage (NCBI taxonomy): Eukaryota > Metazoa > Chordata > Aves > Cariamiformes > Cariamidae > Cariama > Cariama cristata. The sequence goes on from NW_009608153.1 coordinate 1,246, forward strand.
ACTTTTCTAGAGCACTGAAATTAGCGACTCTGCCAGCTTCCTACATTTGTGTTAGGAAAAAAAAAAAAAAAAAGGAGTGTTAAAAACATGCGCCCATTTACAGCAACTCAGGAAACTAACTTCTTTGGTTTGCATTATTATTATCATTTGTAAATGACAAGTCCCTCTAGAAGCTGTAGGTGTCTCTTCCAAAGTTTCCCTTTGGATATTGCTCACCCAAAGGCCCTTTGCACCACATCGCAATATATTTTGGGGGTAATCTGTACTTGCATATTTTTCTATATTTACGCATTCCTTTGTGGTTAGTAAATGCAGATATTTTCAGTGCACAGCATCCAATTCCCCATATCCAAGAGCAGCTCCAATGCTAGGCAGGAGAGCTTGAGAGCCACAGAAAGCCTGCTTCAGCTCCCTCCAGCCCAGCCCTCAGCCTTCGAGGAAGTCGGAGCCGCAGGAACCCTCTAACTCCCACCATGGCAGCACAGAGTGGCCCCAGCTGTCCAGGTCCACATTTTAAGGTCAGAAGGAACCACTGTCATCACCTAATTGACCTCCTGCACAATACAGACCACAAAACTTTCGCTGGTAATTCTTGCATCTTAGCCCAACATCTCACAGTTGATCTAGAGCATATTTTTCCATAGTGGCAAGAGCAGTGTTTGTTTATATTGAAAAAGATGTACATCACAGAATAAGTATCTGAACTCTTTATCTGGAAGTATTGCATATCAATAAACAAAAAGCAGCAGGTATCCAAATACTGCTGTAGTGTAAAGTTGTATCATCTACACATTACTATAATGCAGTGCCACCCATTCATTAGGAAGTCTGGTATGCTCCGTTAGGCATTGCCTCGTTAAGCAATTTTTTGATTGCTTCAAATTCTGCTAGACTGAAGTCGTCCTGGCTGAAGTTCTCCCTCCTGAGGGTGTGCCCCATTCTCATCTCTTCTGAGAACTTTCAATTAAAACAGCTCAGCCATTTGAAACAATGAAGCAGAGGAAAAAAAAGCTGTCCCTCCCCACTCCTGTGCTAGAATTCCTACTGCAGTCTCCTGGATAATTTCAGCGCTACTAACACCAGGACCTGATTTTTTCAAGTCTCCTACTATCTCCATGGAAAAACATTCAAGTTTGGTCAAGGCATGGAGGAGTGGAAGAGGAAGAATATTGTTGCATGTGCTCAACATAACCCTGTGAAGTATGGAAGCCCTGTTCTTTGCAGATTTAACCTCCACTGAACATGTACCAGCCTCTCAGGACCTCTCCTGGCTAAACGCCCACCCAACTCCAGTGTGCCAGGACATCGCAAGGCTTGCTCCAGCTGCATGGAGTAACTCCAGAAAAACAATTCCAGTACAACCCTGCTCCTTGTATTCCGGGAAAAGGGACTAGTAAGCCAGTTTCTCCTTCCAGTCTCAATGCAAACCCTGTTAGCACCCAAACACCATGGAGGAAAAGAAGGAAGCAGGTACAGCCTGATACAGAAGGATGAGGAGCATGGGAACCAGGTGCTGGAAGAAGAGGAGGTGGTAATGAGAAAGCAATAAATGATGCAGGGAGGCACAGGCAGAGAAGGGCAAGCCCAGGGAGAAGGATTAACAGCAGAGCTGGAGCAGAAGGGACTGGCTGGGAACAGTGTGAACAGGCCACAGACAAACCAACAGGATGGAGGAGGACAGGACTGGCCAGTGATGCTGCCCTTGACATCCTTCAGCTCTGAGACTCTGAACATAGAATCGCTCTGTTCTCCCCTGTGTGCACTCCACTCCAACCATACCATAAACTCCACCTGCAGTTTTGTATGAAAGCGAGATTAACAGCTTGGTACCATCGAACTGGAGAGATCCCCGTTGTCTTCAAATGTGTTCCTGTCTGCTGCCCTAAACTGCACAATCCTGTCATTTCATAGCACTACTACTTCTCACACTCACCTGATCATAAAGTAAGCTAGTAGTAGGTATGCTCCAACTTACTAGAACTGCAAAAAAAGTAACGGTGAAGGGGGAAAGTAGTAATTTGGGTTTTTTCCCACAGTCAATGAATGGGATCAGTTAACTTTGCCATCTGATGAGCAAAAAAGGCAACAGAGGAGGCGGGAGGTGAGCAAGATCTACTACTTATAAAAAGCTGTTAATCCAACTCGCAGTGTACTACACTAAGCCTCACTTGGGGGGGGGGGGGGGGACCAAAA
>NW_009608153.1:3469-8074 GCF_000690535.1 Cariama cristata
ATGCAAACGAAACCAGAATGCAGCCACATAAATAGACAATTTCACAATAATGACAATGCAGACCTTAATTCCGGCATTTTAGAATGTGTCTATGTTTGGCTATGCAACTTTAATAAACATGAAAAAACGTTACCTATGCATCACAAAAGTATCTCGGTTAGAAAGAATACATTTAGGCACCAGGATCCATATCTTAAAGAGGCTTCTAAAGTTTGGGGGAAGAACAAAGTCTATTTAAAAAGTCTGATTCTTTTCTGAGAAAGTCAAGAATACAGCAAATGAAACCCCAAAACCTCAAAAGCACCTCTGAGTACCCACTGCTAGGCAATGGCACTGTTGCCCCCAGGAACACTAATCCTCAACACCAACACTTCCATCATTGCTTATGAAAGGTTAAGACCTAACAATATAGGAACTTCACATGGATAACATGTTTGGAAATCACCTAATTAATCCATTTATCTGTTAAGATTGGGTAAAAAACAAAACCCACAACACACACACACTCAGGAAATAATTAGATATTCATGAAGGAAATGAACTACTAAAACATGCATAACGAGTGATTGATCAAACAACCATTAAAAGAAAGGTGAGCAAAGGGAGACGGCTACTGTGTTTTGAGACATATCCTCAACAATATGCTCACTAAAAACTATTTCTTCATAGTAACTGCAATTAAAATCTCTGCTCAGCTCCTCTTCTTTTTCTCAAATAAGATCAAGTCTATCTTCAATGCAAAGAGCACTCACCTCAACAACAGAAAACCCACAAAGACATCAAAAATGCAGATTAAATGAACTGCAGGAGGAGAGGTGGAGGAAGAAGGACAAAAACATTTGCATTTCCAAGAGGCCTGTCTGGTACTGAGTAACAGGCAGGTTGGACAGATGCATTCAGAGAGAAGTGGGGGTTTAAGTCTGGCACATTCAAAATCTAAGCTTTCTCAGTGCTAACAGAAGAGATATATAGTTTCCGTTACTTAAAATACAAAAAATTACCTGCCCACAGAAATTATATGAAGCCTTTTCAGAGTAACTGTTCCCTGCATTTCACAGCCCTTTGTGTTACCATCAGAGGAAGCATCTAAACTTGTAGTTTCCTTAACTCCAGTTTACCTACTTTCTTCAAAACTATTTATGGGCAAAACCTAACCATCAATGGAGCCCTCTCAGTCTTTGAAGTGAGGATGGTAGGTAGAACTGTCTCCTGGACTTAGAAGTTGATCAGCAAGATTTGAGACCAGTGGCAAACTTTCCCAACACTACCAGCTATTTCCAATTACTGAAAGATATACTGATTCAATCTCTGAGTAGCTTGAAAGAGCCTGAAAAATCCACAGTTTTCAAAAGTGTTGTAAGCCTGCTTGCCTAGTTGGGTTGATGAGCAACGCTTCAGGAGATCCAGTAAAAGGAGAGTATAAAGCAGACTGAACCATGATCACTATTCCAGACAGCAGATGCCTAATGCATGCTGAAAACTTCATGACTAAAGTCTGTTTAAGAGACCAAAAACTTACCACCAGCTCCTCAAAGGCTATTAGGAAACCCAAATGAACTGAAAGGGAAACTATGGCGCACAGGAAGGCAGGAGAGCATACAAGCATGACAGGAAATTCCCAGAAAAAATGTGGTAACAACTTTTACGCACTTATTCTGCTCCACACATTTTTATGTTGTATCATTTTCTAAAATCCTTTTACTATTACCCATTAAGCAAGAAGACAGCCTCTCATAAGACAGCTGTGGAAAAAGAAACAGGAGTACTCCCTCTTTCCTCCCCCATCTTGTACTTATGCCACAACTGAACAACTAATTTGAAGAAGAGATTTTCTCACCATTTCCCAGACCGCCGCTGCTGCCAGGAAAGCCTGTCTTCTGCCGCCACCCTTCATCTAGCTTCCTTTTGCAGGTATTACTTCCCCGTAAGTGAACCCAGATGTTTACATACATTGCCACTCTCTGCTCTTCCCAGTGTTAAATCCACAGGATTCTCATTCACAGGATTTGGATTTTCTGATTTCATACTGCCACAGCATGACAACAAGTAATTACTGAAGATGGAAGCTGTTAGAAGAGCAGAAGTCTTCAGCCCATCCCTTCCCTACTCATCATCATAGTTGAAAGTCTGATCCTAAATTTTTTATGTCCTCAAGAAATTAAATTCCTTGACAATTTTGCCTTCAAATTCTAATTAGAGTAAAATGAATATACCACTGGTTAAATCATCTGTTATTCTATTGCATTAAATCTATCCCCCCCTGTCCACCAAATTAACAAGGTATTTTTAATCACTATTCAGCAGCACTGCTTTTCAGCCTATCTGATCAACTTCTCTCTCTTTTCAGAACAGCCTTCTGATGCAAGGAGCCCCACCGCGTGCCCAGTTAAGTCCTGTTGCTGTGCTACATTTTAATGGAAGCCTATGTTTTACAGATATCACTGGTCCAGACCCCCCCCTCCTTCCCTCTGGCCATATACTGAGCAATGCATCTTACTCACAATGAGTTAATGTTTCCAACTCCTGCAAAAGTTAGTTTTATGGAGACGATTAATTTTCCCTAACTCCTCTCAACAAAGAAGCAGTAATAAATACACTGATTTAAGACACCAGTCAAGTCTCAAGTGGAATGCCAGAAGAACATCAATTCCACCCACCACACCCCCTCAAAAAAAAGAAACAACAACAAAAACCCAAACCAACCAACCAAAACCAAACCCTGAACTCTCTAAGACAGAGCGCAACGTGCAACACAGCATATCAACTATCCAAGACATCTCTAAACCACACTGCTTTCGGAGGTGGCCCTACAGCGATGTTAAGGGCTGACATCCATGGACGCAAGCACATTTCTACTGATTGAATAATCTGTACTTCTCAAAATTCCAGCAAAAACATAAAAGGGGCACTATTCAGCATTTACTTCTTCCCAGAAAATGAATGCTGACAGAAGCAAAGGACGGGATGGCACCGTTGTTGCCATAATATAAATCCAGAATACTTAAAAGGATAACACACAATTTATTGACAACGGAGCCAAAACAATTTCACAATGTAACATTTTATGTGATCCAAGAACAGTATAAAAGTAAACAAAAAATGTTTAAAGAGCTTTTGTATATGGACTTTAATTGCTTTTAAAAGGAAAACAAATTACACAAATGCCATTTTCAATAGGATCTTGTCTAACACATGGTTTAATTTAACAGGTATTAAAGACATTGTAGGATATTGTAAGCATGGAAAAGTTCTTCTGGCAACTTTGAACACCCATCAAACTTTAATGTTGAGAAGGAAAAAAAAATCATTTTCTTCAGAGATCCAAGATTAATTTTATTTCTTGCTTCCTTCAGAAGTAGCCATGGAAATGAACTCACCTTGTCGTCAGTAAACAGCTCATCCTCATGTATTTTGTACAATTAAGCCCAGCATATTCTTCCATTGTTTTGGATCTACACCACTTTGATCTCCAATTTCCAAAACAAGAGAATCATAAAATCACAGAATGGTTTGGGTTGGAGGGGACCTTAAAGACCATCTGGTTCCAACCCCCCTGCCACGGGCTGGGACACCTTCCACCAGACCAAGTTGCTCAAAGCCCCATCCAGCCTGGCCTTGAACACTTCCAGGGATGGGGCATCCACAGCTTCTCTGGGTAACCTCTGCCACTGCCTCACCACCCTCACCAGGAAGAATTTCTTCCTAATATATCATGTAAATCCTCCCTCTTCCAGTTTAAAGCCATTACCCCCTGTCTTATCACTCCATGCTCTTGTCAAAAGTCCCTCCTCAGCTTTCTTGTAGGCCCCTTTAGGTACTTTAGAACTAGAGAAGCATTCTCAAACACCTTCAAGATCAGTCATGTGCTTCCCCATACACACACACATATTAATGGCACAAATTACTCCGTTCCCCTTACGTTACCGTCAATCACAAACTTTTGTAAGTGTAAATTTTGACTGTACAAAATATATAGCTATCTGAAGAACGATAAAAATACTTTCTTAGTACTGCCTCCATCTTTCTTTCCTGGAAGCACACAAACGCCTTCTCTCGCATCAGCGGGAGCGACCCCAGCCCTCTGCCTGGAGACACACAAACGCCTTCTCTCGCATCAGCGGGAGCGACCCCAGCCCTCCTGAGCCAAGGACGGTGGGCTCCTGTGCAAGGAGGGCCAGCCCCAGCTTTTCCTACCACATGCTGTCAATAGTCACACGCATCTTACTAATTTTCAACGTATTCTGACTTTATGGCTACTGCTTTCCCCAAACAGAATTGCTGCAGGTTAACCTGTCAACCATTCTGTACTGTGGCAGACACCTATTACTCAGTCCTATCAATCTAACATGAAGAAAACTTCTAACTCAAGCTAGCTAAAAGACAAAGCTTAACACGACAGACAAGTACTCTTGCACAAAATGAGAAACATCTATATTTATTGTATTGTACTTGGCAAGCACAATTGTAATATGAAGATCAATAAACCCCAACAACTTTTAATGCTCCTTAAAAACATTGTACCTACTGCCTTTGATAGAAAGGTAGAAAGGAGGTGAGGAAAGAGAGAGACCACACCGTTCCATCAGCAAATCAAGCTTGCTCACC